>NC_056731.1:1098397606-1098697606 GCF_019279795.1 Protopterus annectens | reverse complement strand
TGTGCTCAGTAACTTATATGCACATGCTATCTAGCTATAGTGGCTGACTAGATACAATATACTCAATGATCTACAGTACAGCATCCCAAAATCAGTAGTCTTTTGATCTTTGATAGTCAAACCTGGGGATTCATAAAGAATCCCACTGCTTGCATTAAGGGCTGCAGGAAAAGGCCCTGTTTTCACAATGTGGTATTTTGCAATTCAGAGACATATTAGCAGCAATGAGGGAAGACATCATTACTGGCTAATTTGAGTGCCTCGGAATTGCTGTTAACTACTGTAAGTGTAAGTCAGCCCTTCCTGTGGTGGTTAACTGTGGCAGCGGTTACAGTATTTTCTGAATATCCCACATGTCTCCTTTTTCCTGCCCTCGTAATGCATGGATGATACAAAAGCAGTTAGGCTAGCAACTTAGTTTGTAGGATGTGTATTTTCAATCTGCTCCTACTATTTTCCTGTCCTTGCTTAACAATATTGAGAATGTATTCCTATTGTTCCCTGTCCCTCACTCCTCACCCTTATGTCACATTGTATATATAAGTATATGTGTGCGTATATATATATATATATATATATATATATATATATATATATATGTGTGTGTGTGTGTGTGTGTGTGTGTGTGTGTGCGTGTGTGTGTATGAAAAGTGCAGTAGGTTAATTTTGAGGTTTAGTGTGGTAAAGGTGAGAGATTTGACTCCCTTTTAGGGCTTTAAGGTATGATGCGTAATATTATTCTGGTGTCTAGTGGTTACACACACTACATTTTACTTATTTTTGTTTAATTAAGTGATTTTAAGACATGCTATCTATAGATCAGAGTATGTGTTGTGACTTTAAGAAGCATTTCAAAGTGAGGCGACGTGCATATAAATAGTGAGCACGTGCAGGCAGCAGTGCCATTTTGAGTGAATAGCCAGAGTGTTAACATGTATGAGTACAGTAGTCAGTCTGTTTATAACTTTATTTAAGTTTAAGTTACTAAGCCTCAATCCTGATGTGTTGTGTGTAATAAAGCTGCTTGAGCCTAACCCACAACCATTTGTCTGTTTTATCCTGACCGGGCGAGCAACGTGGTGTCAGAAGTGGGGTGTCTGAACAACATGGTGTTAGAAGTGACATGCCTGAATGACACGGTGTCGGAACTGGGATATCTGAGCAACAAGAAGCCAGAAAGAAGCCAGAAGTCAAGCCATAAGGTGCACAGTTAGAAATGGAGGTATACAGAGGAATGACTCATCCCAACCTGCTCAAATAATTGAAAAAGGTCAGAAATGAATTTCAGGTAATTAAAATGCACATGTATGATTTATTTCATAAAGAAAATGATTTCAAGTATTCACAAGCACAAAACTGCAGTATTAAACAAATGAAAAGCACAAAATGCATTACAAATTAAGCGAAATGTTCAGAACCATGATATTTAATAGAATTATTCTAAATACTTGAGAGCATTCAGAATTGTGTCTGATTTGCATAACAAGCATGTTAAAATTAGAATGAGCACAAGAAAAGTATAACAAGCATGATAGAAGTCAAATGAGCATAACAAGTACAGTAAAAGGGCAAAATGAACTGAAAAAGCAAAGCGACTGCATTTTTTAGTAAGAACCACTTTTTTATATGAGCTACTATTTTGCATTGACTAAAGCTATTCAAAGTATAACTAGAGTTGTTCAAAGTTTCTCAGAGTGTGCAAAGTGTTTGCAGTGTGTGTTTTATTACAGTACAATTATTTTGAAGAGTTTACTGTGTCCAAAGTACAGTTATATCATAAAGTGCTGTAATTTCAAACCCCCAGATTCACTAATCTTCCGAGCATGACTAGCGTAGTCCTGCATGGAAGTGCCCATGTAGGAGGAGGATGGCAGCTCCCATGCATATTAATGAAGGTGCACTGCCAGACCTCCCAGGCTTACACAGAGCATGGACGAGTGCAGGGGGCATGTCTGAGAGCAGAGCTCTCAGAATAAACACGCCCATGCAATGTAGAACAGCAGAAAGTGGAAATAAATGAGCGAGACCGCTCATAGTTGTCCGCATATCCCCACCAACAGTCTCCCATGTGTAGAACAGCCACAGTACATATAAATAAACTGAAGAAACCCTTTTATATTTATTAAGAATCTGAGTACAGATAACTGTAGGTGCACAGGTGTGCCCAGTGCTTAGCTATAGTTAAAGCAGCTTAAAAGACTGAAGAGGATAACAAGGAAGATATATGCAAATGAAGCAGCACATCAATAGTGTAGTGGGCAGAGCATTTGCCTAATGAGCAGGCTTTCCCGGTTCAAGTCCCACTGCAGCACCTACCATTTTCCATGTGAAATCTGTATATGAACATTTTATTGCTGTTTAACCTATGAAATAACATTTAAATGTGAACTGGTGTACTGCATTAAGTGCACATGTGAAGTGTCAGTGTCATAACGAATAAGGCACTAGTAAGCAGATTTAAGCACAAATAAGCAGTAGTAAGCATATATAAGCACTAGTAAGCGTGTTTAAGTGCGTTTGCGTGGGGGTAAGCATTGCCTACACAGATTAAGCAAAGTAGAAGCTAACTGCATGTAAGAAACTGTAACCGGAAGTTAGCAGTGCTTACCATCACGCAATCCCACGCAAACCCTCTTAGAACTGCTATAAAGTGCCTTAATCACTCTGTACCCAATGGCCCGTGTTCTGCCCAGCAACAAAATAAATAGCTTCTGCAAACCCAGAGCCCAGTACACTACAGTCACAGTAGTTAACCACTAAGCCATCATAGCAATACATAAGAGTGAGGTTTCAACAAACAAATCCTCACCATAGGAAAATAAAACTGAACATGTGAAATGAAACTATGTACAGTGTAATGTTATATAATCTGCTACATAACATAAATATGTTAATTGGAGTACTTCAGTAAGGCCAGATGTGAGGTGTTATTGTAATAAAGTGTTGAATTGCCCAGGACCCCATACAGTGTACGTACACATGAATCACAGATACCAGACACAGATATAACATGTAACAAATAATGAATCAATGTCAAAAGGAAAACAGAATGCCAATTAGATATTAAGCAATGCTAAGCATTGCATGGGTCAGCTTACATGGTGTAAGCAATGTGTAGGCCAGCTAACTCAATCTGCCCAGTGGTATACCCCTTTAAGCAATGCCAACTTTAGGTAAGCAAGTGTGCCCATAGCTTAGCCTTTTCAAAACCGTCCAATCACAGAAAAGTGCAGGAAATGAGGCATATTTAAACCCCACAGGCAGGAATACATCCCATAACAGGTTGCAGCTTCCTATTGTAGTCAGAATGGCCAGAGTTGGAGAAGGCACTTAGTTTAAAGCACAGCACTGGAGCATTAATGAGTCTAAATACATGGTGTGGCTCCTGGACAAACACCATGAGCAGAGACTCCTGCAGGGCCAATACTAGGGCTCCCAGTATAAAGCGGAGGCCTGGGACAGTCTCACCCATGACCTCACTAGTGCCACAGGTATCCCCCAGACTGGTGAGCAGTTCAGGCATCACCATGCTGACCTAAAGTGGTATAGGGGGGAGCTACTGGAACAGTGGATCCAGGAGTCCAGGCAGATTGCTGATGCCCATGTACTGAGTAAGTACCCATTCTACTAAGTATGCAATAATTGCCTAGCTTTTGCATACTATGGACAGGTATGGATAAATGTCACTGTATTTCTCTGACAGCTGCAGATGAGCGGGCTGTGAACCAGCAAGCCCACGCCACTAGGCTACAAAGGCTGCATCACGAGGTAGATTAGTAATAATCCTGCATGAACTGTCATATCCTGTGAATAAAGGTATAACCCCTGGAGTGCGTGTGTATACTCTGATTTAATATGTTGTAGTGTTGCATGCTGTAAATAGTACTGTTGTATTAAGCAGTGTTACCCACACTGTGGTACGCAGATAAAATGTGTAGGAAATTCTGTATAACAAGAGGTTAGTCATATTGTACAACTGAGGGTGACTTAGAGAGACAACACTGGAAAGGTTTACACCAGTTCACTGATAGCACAGTGTACTGTGATGTTAATTGTAATATTTTTACCACACACAGAAGGGGTTTGAATCCAGGGAGTGGTAGTAAGCTGTATGCATAATCATACCCCACAGCTGTACAGAATTTGTGAGAATGTCCGGATAGAAAGCTGTATGCATAATTAGACCCAACTGTACAGATTTTGCTAGAATGTTCAGATAGTAAGCTGTAAGCATAATCATAACCATCAACTGTACAGACTGCATCAGAATGTTCAGATAGTAAGCTGTATGCATATTCATACCCCTCAACTGTTCCAATCTGCCCAGCACATGCAGATAAATGGCCCAAATCTGCTGCCTGGTACCCTGTTCCCCTGTGAAATCAGTGTGATGATCCAAGAAATGTATGCAGCCTGTGATGACATATAACCGATAGTCAAACCTGTACATACTCAGAGACTGTATATGAAAACAAACCTATCATTGCAGCAACACACCCAAGGTGTATGACAGCAATTCGCATAATATGTTGCAGTAACACCTGCATCCTGTCAAGCCTCAAGCAGAGTGTGTACAATAACGGATTGAGGGGTATGTGTATAACATCAACATGGAATTTGGGAGTATGTGTAGAAATTGTCAGGTAGTGTTAACAAAGGTCTTCTCAACAGCTATAACAGGTAAAAAGTGTAGACTATACATTAGACACAGTCCACATATATACGAATCTACAAACATACCAGGGTTCCTATCGCGTGATCGAAAATTGTAAACAGCGAACGTGTATTGAGCGAACCCAATTGGTCGAAACATTGAAACGTCGTGCGCGTAACACGGAAATCTCCGTAGGGAATATCTTCCCTTTACTTCAATGCAGTGCAATCTCAGAGTAGGAATATTTTAAGTAGTGGGGGTGTGAGGGGTGCAGCCCCCCACATGGGAGCAGGGGGGCTTGCCCCCCTGCCTACAGCATTTAGGTAAGTATAGTTTTTTATTTTTATTGTTTTATTATATTTTCGAAATTTCAAACATCGCTCATATGGTGTCGACCATATGGTGTTCGATGTCTGAAACTTTCGAAAATATAATATAGACCCACATACCATTGTACAAAGTAAGGCCAATGAGTAGTGTAATAATACATGTAAGGGACAGGTCACTGCAGTAACTAAGAAAATTGTGAAAATGACAGGGATATATCAGTTGTTAATTGAACTCTCTTGCCCCCATCATATGTGCAACATTAACCCAATTATACACCTCAATGGGTAAGTTTACTCTCCAAACTTATTTTGGGACATATGTCCTATTGGTTCATAAATATCCACATTTGGTTCTATGCATGTGCCATATTGAAATACACCCATACTGGTGGCCTGTTGCCATCAATAAAACCTGCATACTGTTTTAATGGCCACTGCTGTTCCATATATGCATGTGCTCTGCTCGCTATGCAACTGGTTTAAATTTGGTGTCTTGGGTTAATGGGTATACCTATGCATGCTGTTATAACTAATCCGGAATGCTGTTGACTATTACTAACCCATATCTGTCCTTAAACAGCAACACCACAGCTCATTTGGGAAGGCCGGTCCCAGCAGACCCACATGGGGCCCAGCCTGGGACTTCTTCCTCTGTAGGCCCTGCACCACCTTCGGGTGGAACCACCACAGGGGATGGGCACAACCCCCTGGGAGCATGGGCAGAGAGCAACCTGTCACCCGTCATCAGGTCCGGGCCGTGGTGCATAGGGAGATTGATAGGGCATTTTGAGACCAGCTACACCAGCTTGAGGGCCGAGTGGTGCAATTAGGGGATGAGCCTGCCCCTCCTACCCAGCCCCCAGCATGGCCACCTTTGGGGCCGTGAAGGTGCAGTGGTGACTGCCCATGGGTGGGGACCTCAGTCCCACTGTTTCCATTTGGGGCCTCATGGGCTTGCGACTTCCAAACACCCACCCCCATCCAAGGTGTTTACTCCCCATGTGTCATATACCACCTCTGTATGCATCTTGTTTGTCTTGTCTGTTAACCTACCCAGCTTACCTCCCCAAATATACCTACTACCCCTCCCCAACATCCCACTCTCACCTGAAAAAAAAAGGCAATCTGTTCCCACAAACAAAATCTCGCCCCAAACATAGCTGATCATTTCGCGCACATGTCTACCGGACACATGTAATCTGGTCTAATTGGCATCACAACAAATTATTCTCCTCACCCATTCCCAGGGGTTTGAGTGTCCGAATATACCTCCAAATTCAGTGCATATGCACAGCTGTTGCTGTAGAAGAAATGGGCAGCTATGGACCATCCCTACACCTTTTCTACACATCCCTGGCTATTTTCCCTACTGTCATTCCCTCTTTGTGCCCCTTTTTTTTACCGTTTTCCTATCGACCCCTTTTTCTTTTCTTTTAAAGAAATTAGCACAGGGGTAAGCGGGAGTAAGCACATTTAAGAAGCAGTAAGCAGGTTTTAGCCTGTTTGTGCGGGGATAAGCAATGCCTACACAGGTTAAGCAATTCAGGAGCTAATTCAGTATGAGAAATAGTAACCGAAAGTTAGCAGTGCTTCCCGTCACGCAAACCCGCTTACAACTTCTTAAAAGTGCCTTATTCACTCTGTATCCAATGGCCCTTGTTCTGCCTAGCAACAAAGTAAACAGCCTCTGCTAGGCTTGAACCCAGGTCCCTACACACCCTAATCAGAGTGATTTACCACTAAGCCATGGCAGATATACACAACCCTGATGTATTCAAAACATATCAACCAACCCAGTCATTCAACAGTTCAGAGAATGTATTCCAACATGTAGATGTATGTGTGTGAGTAAATATATTAATGTCTAAACAGATACAACATATTGATATATATATATATATATATGTGGGATCCGTCAATATGTTCGAAGTTTCACTACTTCCAACCCCACCTCACCGAGTCCACTTGTTCGAAGTAGTGAAACTTCGAACATTGACTTCGGCAGTCAAACTACAGTGCAGAATGGGAATATTCCCGTTTCCCCTCTGTAGTGCGATCTCGGAGTTGGTGTATTTAAGTAGGGGCATGTGGGGGGTGCAGGGGGGCTTGCCCCCCTGTAAAAACATGTTTTAATGTTTTTTGGGGGGTTTTTTGGGTAGCCCAGGGAACTAGACTTCAGCGAAAGTGCACTTTCGTTTAAGTGGACTTTCGCTGAAGTATAGGGCCTAATGCTCTATTTCGAAGAAGTGTATTTTCGATGTAGAGCAGTAGACCCATATATATATATATATATATATATATATATATATATATATATATATATATATATATATATATATATATATATCCCCGTAGGAATATATACATATATAAATATATAAATATATATGAACACATATACATGCAAATGCCTACAGCTATAGATGTATATGTCTGCATCTACACGTCTACATATATACAACAGGTTTTATATATATATATATATATATATATATATATATATATATATATATCAGTAGATATGTATATATATATATATATATATATATATAGATATATATATATATATATATATATACATATATATATATATATATATATATATATATATATATATATATATATAGGTATATACGGACATACATCTGCAGATAACAATGGGGAAATAACAAAAACATATATGTCCACATGCAACGTTAATGGGGTTGAGAGGCCCCAAACAATATACGTCTTGTACGAATAGATATACACCCCCCACAGCCAAACATGTCCCCCCTTCAATACACTAGCAAGTGTTGCAGATCCCATAACTGAGACCAGACATGACATGGCCATCCCTAGGATACATATACACAGACACATATATGCAGGTACAGTTACACACACACACACACACACACACATATATATATATATATATATATATATATAGACAGATATATATGTAAATACACATACACACACAGAGATATGTACAGTAAGGTACATATGTAGTATGTGCACACAATAGGGAGCAGCCAGTATTCCTACAGTTACCACCTTACCAACTGGGGACTGTATGAGCCACCCATACAAATGACATTCATTGCCTGCAACATATACCCACAGAAATAGCAAAGGATATAACACCACCCACAGGTGTGCATAATTGGGAAAGCTTTATTTGTGTACTATGACAGTTCTATATGCTATGTCATATAGCTGTTTAGACACCGACATCCGTATGAACAGAATAATGCAACTATGAAACAGTTATACCAATACAGTAGTCTGGAAAGGTTGACATATGTTGCTGTCCAGGCCAAGGCCTTCAAGTAGTACAATAGTAAAGACAGACTGGGCCACAGCATACCAAACAATCAACAGTACGTAATGCAGATGTATAGTTCAGCAGCCTCTATCTACACTCTGTACAAATTCCCTAGGGGGTAAATACCCCAGTTGACACAATGGGATGTATCTGTTACATAACAAGGCATAACTGACACCATCACAATCGCAATGACAAATAGAACATTCTGTATGGCAGGAGGCAATAGACCTACATTTATCCAAGGTGGATTGTATGGTAATGTACATCCAGATACCTTAAGGCAGCTTACCCCTGATACCCACACATGTTGTAACAACCTAGGTTAGTTATGGTGCACCCCCCAAGACTCAATAATACTGGGCCATATACCACTGTTACATACACTGGCCTCTGGAGTGCATTAGGGCACACATGTGTTGTGTAGGTGAAGCCAACACTTATATAGCCCCAACTGGCAAGGGAATGTTAGGTATGTATGGCAGGTATATTTGTAGACTATTGCTACTGTAATAGGGATTGTCTTCACAGAAATGTTGTGTGTGGGAGGCCACATCTACTGTTAACATGTGCGCCATTGGCTACTGACAGACATCCTAAGGACATCATAGTACAGTACCACTGCTATCACAGTAATGCCCCTGTGGACTACAGCTGAGATATGGCCAATGTACGTGGACTGTCTGACACACTCTGGTTAGTCCAGGGGTATACACAGAACCCCTTCATGCAAGACATGTGGACCAAGCCTGACAATGTGGATCTTAACAGCCATGTTGATAGATATATCTTGTAAATACTGGTATACATTTGCCCCCATAGGTTATGCATTCATACACCCCTGTCCGCCCTGACACATAATAACCACTGGTACAGAGGTGCCATGGCCACATACTACCCACTAGTTAGTGACAGACATCTGTACAGCATCCCACTGTTTTTTCTGACATACATGACTGTTATGGTGGCCCAGCAGCAGTACATCTGGCAAGTATCTGGACATGACATCTCACTGGGTAAGTACAGTAAGCTGCTAGGCATGTAACAAAGCACAGCACACGCTACAGCCAGACTGATTCAACACTGGCCTACATCTCCTATGTGGGAATACACATGTACCTGCATAGATAGCAGGCTCTACAGGCATGTCACATCACAGAGCAACAGACACCTGTGTGAAAGTGCATAACCACAACTAATGTGAACACAGCCGCATATGGTTAGCTAGCATAATATTACAGTATATGGACTATCTATTCAACACATCCTCATATGTGCCACTCACACACCAACCCTACATAATCTGGGCAGCTACACAGTGTGGCCTGATGCCTGTCTGTGGTATGGAATAGATGTGTTTGCCCCTACAAACATGTAAGCTGATAGGGTGACATACAGTGGAGCAGCATGTAACATCAGATAGAACAGGACCAATAACAATGATATCTACCACAGCCTCTACACAGGCCAAGGTACATATTCACTATACACACACTGTCGACAATTACCAGACTTACACATATCTCAGTATTGTACACATAACCACAGAATTCCCAGGCTATATCCTCAAATATAACCCCTAATATACATAACATGTGCAGTAGTGTGATATCTCACTGGCTTGTTATCAGATATGCTGTCAATGAATATGGTGTACAGGACATATGCACCCCCTACTGCATGACATATGTGCAAAGGTTGAATGAGTTGTGGCTGGAGGCACAAACACAGGGCCAATATTGACATGTTGCTGTGATAACCTCATACAACCTCATACATTTACTGTCATAACAGGGTTTGTTGCAACATATGTCCTATGAGGGATATTAAGTCAGTAACTCTCCCACCTGTCACAATCTACTGACTGAAATCCTCACACTATCTTCTGCAGTTGACAGATAGGTGCTCTGTGGGTAACACAAGGAACACAAGGCACCTCACACTGCCCAGTCTGCGGATGACCCTACAGATGGGGTTTCCTCATAAACATAGCACTGACATGACAAGTATTAAAACATGTAGGACAGCCATATCCACACACACCCTGTTAAACCAACATGACCCCAACTGCAGTATAACAGCACTTACAGTCTGTAATCAAGACAGGCACATCCCCCTCCTGTGTGTTGGCCGCTTTCCACAGTGTATGTTGTCAGAGGTAAGTCCACAATCCATCTGTGATGCTGTTTGCCAAACAACAGATCTAGTTCCTGCTCACAGTGAATGAAAAAGCCCAACACCAACATGATGTTCCTAGTTACTGCAGTGTGTTTCCAAGCAATTGGCTATGGGAATGTTACCACAGCTGTTCCACATGCAATCAGCTAGAGGAGGGCTGCAATTCATGCAGAGGCCATCAGCTGATCATGAGCATCATTGACAATACACATGCTGCTGCCTAAGCAAAGCAGGTGTACGTCTCCACATCCACCAGAGAGAGAGTAAGAGAGGCAAACAGAGGCAAAGATAAGTCAGGGAGGGTTGGGAGAGTAAAATGTAAGCATGCTTCTGTCACACACCTACCAGTCCATGGTATCAAACCCCTGACTGACTATGTACTGCTATCACATGTCTAAGCAGTCATTGGATGCGCCCCATATGTTACATGTTGAGGAGTCCTCCAAACGTATATGTGATGGTGAGTGACATCTGCAACAGTGATATGGTAGCTACACAGTAGGTCTAGTATACGTGCCTGTCCGCATGAACAGGTGTCAGCGTCAACACAGCCACACTCTCACAGGGATGCACAAACATTGACACACTTGGCAGGGCCAGGGATACAATGCATCACTAGTTAGATTGCCACAACACAGTAATGTGCAGGTATCACATGCACCACAGGGGTTATACAGAGGTTATATGGGCAAAGGGTATGTGGAGGTGTCTGAAATCAGACAGCATGCTTCAGTACACCAATGGGGGTTGTAGTGAGTGTGAATGCGGTCATAGGCAACATACAACACACACAGACACATGGTACCAGTACTGACATGCATGGGTGCATTGCTTCATGGGTGTGTAGTGGTCAACTGTGCCAGATGGATATACAAGGCTAGGTTATGGGTATACCTTGGCATCAGGTGACATGACAATGGTCTGCAGTGTGGCTCAGGGGTGTAGTGTCTGGTTTCCCCACACAGCTGGGTATTGTATTCACCATCCAGTCACCTGGGTAACTATTGCATGTGGGCAATGCTGTGCATTGCTTGCCATGTATGTGTTCCTTAGTCCATGACATGGACAGTGTCTGGGATGTGCACACCTCCCACATGCATGTACAGTGACATGTGGAACTGTACCTGGGGGGTCTGGCCCATGTTATGTACACAGATTATTATCATCACATGTGCCACTCCTGACCTCTTGTGGCAGGGCAGTCTCATGGACAGTCCTTAGTGGATCACATTTGATGGCACCACAGATGTTGTAGGCATCCATTGGGGATCATAGTGAAGGTGCACTTTCTTCAGTTATGTGCCTATTGTACTGATGGACAGTGTGCCATGCCCTCTGTAGCCCACTGAAATCACACCATGCTTGCTATCTGTGAACAGTATGCAGGGTACTACCAACATAGAGGCAGTTGTCTAGGCAAGTGTGTTTGTGTAGGAGACACAGGTTCATAGTGTACTCTGTGTAATACTAGTTGATTACTTTGTTCACCGGGCCTTGTATCACATGTAGGGGTGTGGATTGGCATCCCAGCATCTCAGCTGAATGACATCTGTCATCCTTGTAAGGTGGACATTGTGACATACAATATGGCCACTTCATAGGAAAGTTACAAAACCGGCTCCTCAACGGGTCCAGGTGTTACATAGTCATAGCCACCTCCACACAGGTTATGAATTACAAACACACACACACACACACTTGTCATGGCTGGGATTAGAACTCCTACCTAACTAGTTTATCACACTACAGCATTACGCAGTTATAGCATGCACCACAGAGATTACTGGGACATTTTTTCCCCAAAGGTGTATTTCACAGTTGATGATGTCAGCAGACTTGCCAAAGTAGGGCAATGGAGGCTGTAGTGCCTCTGAATGGCCTCAAAAGCATTGCTCCCTACACTGACAAAGGAACACAAATCTCAAACCCAGGACCTGACACAACATGGGCACAGGATGTTAACAGTACTCCATCCCACATGTATGCTGTCAGGCTGGTATCGGCAACATATCATGCAGTACAGTGTGGCTACCATAGAGTATGTACAATGTGGACCCACTCAATATTTCTAGGTTTCAGACACACACACACACACACACACACACACATATATATATATGTATATATATATATATATATATATATATATATATATGTAGCTATATATAGAAATATATGTAACTACACATACACACACAGACATATGTATAGGGAGATACATATATAGAGGTTGCACACAAAATGGTACAGCCACTATGGCTACAGTCACCAGCATACCACATGGACACTGTATGAGCCAAAAAGACAAGTGACACCTGTTGCCTGCAACATATACCAACAGACAGGTCACAGGATATAACACCACACACAGGTTTGTATACATGGGGAAGCTTTATTTTTGTATTACTACAGTACTGTATGCCATGTCATATAGCTGTGTAGACTCTGAAATATGTTTAGACAGAGTAATGCAACTGTCTAACAGATAAAGGTATACAGTATTCTGGAAAGGCGTACATATGTTGCTGTCCAGGCCAAGGCTTTCAAGTAGTACAACAGTAGACACAGACTGGGCCACAGGATAACAAGCAGTCAACTGTCAGTAATGCAGATGTACAGTCTGGCAGCCTCCATCTACAGTCTGTACACAATCCCTAGGGGGGTACATACCAAAGTTGACACAATGGGATGTATCTGTGATATAAAAAGGCATGACTGAAACCATCACAATCGCACTGACAAACAGAACAGTCTGTATGGCAGGAAGCAGTAGGCCCACATTTACTCAAGGTGAATTGAATGGTAATGTACACCCAGATAACTTCAGGCTGCTTACCCCCGTTACCCCCTCAGTATTCACTGGTGGCAGTGGCATCTGGCCATACAGGGCATGGTATATACAGCATGGCATGGCCTTTGTGGGTAACATTTGCTGGCTTACCAGTTGTAGCAGGTGTCCAGTGGGGCACATAGTGATGGAGCACTGTATGCAATGCATTGTCTATTGTAGGGATGGGACAGGGTGCAATGTCCTCTATAGTCCACTGCAATCACACCATGGTTACTATCTGTGGGCAATATGCAGGGAAATACCAACATAGTGGTTGTTGTCTGGCCAAGTGTATTAGACATGGGTGGAGAGTGTTCTCTGGGTAATACATGTGTTGCCTATATTGTTCCCCATGCCATGATGTCACATGTGGGGGTATAGATTGTTTACCCCAGCCACTGTGATGTTTGGCATCTGTTATGCTTGTAAGGTGGACATTACGACATTTAATAGCCCAACATATAGGAAAAGTGCAAAACCCGCTCCACATTGCTTCGTGCTTCACACAGGATACGTATGACATATGCACACATCAAACGTTTCACAGTTACCATGGCTGGGATTAAAACACCTACTTAGCTACTACAGCACTACTCAGTTACAGCACACACCACATAGATTACTGGGATACTCCTTCACCAAAGGTGTATTTCACAGGGGATGACATCAACAGGCTTGTCAAAGAAAGGCAATGACAGGTGTACTGATAAAAACCAAAATTGAAGACAAACCACACTGGCAACTGTTCAAGTTGATTAGCGCTTTCGTTTACTGGCAAATTGTAAACTTCTTCAGATAAAACAGCCAACATATTACATTCTTTAAATAGTGTAATACATTATGATGTCATAATTGTATAATTCAATTATTCAATGAAACACTTAACTTTTAAAGAAAAAAATACACATATAGAACCAAATAACTAAATATTAACTACATAATTATTAAAAATCTATACCCATTATAAAATATAAAATATAATAGATGTATATGCAAAAATACATATACATAATACTGCCAACTACCTGCAAAGTGCTTTTAATTTCAACAAGCTTTTAATTGAAATCATTTCATTCAGCCCTGGTGGTGTGTTTGCATCAAGCTTAAGCTGCCACAAAATTTCTTTCTCTTCCAGTTTAAGGCTAGATGGACCTCCCCTCTCAGTATTATAAACACAATCAATAATTGCAAACTGAAAGTTGTGACCAGGGTTATGTGTAACATGTCTAGCCAAAGCATTAAGGGGATTCTGTTTATTAATAGCATAAATATGTTCACGAACACGATTCTTGAAGCTTCTATCTGTTTTGCCCACATAAAATGATGTACAAAGGGCACAGATTCCCAAATAAATCACCCCTTTAGAATTGCAATTGAATTTATTATTAATATAAATCCTATGCTTCCTTATTTGGATGGAACCAGCAGTTTTAATATATTTACACCAAGAACAAGATTCACATTTATACATACCACAATGGGGTCTATAAGTGGAATTACCCCCTTGTTCCAAATTCTCCTTCAGGTTCAAACCCCGTCTATAAGTAAATCTAGGTTCTGGTGCAACAAATTTGTTAATTTCCACATCATTAAGTAAGAAACACCAATTTTTCTCAAAAATGTGTTTCAGACTTCCTACCCCTTGAAAGAAAGTAGTAATGAAATTAGAAAGTGAACATTCGGACCTTTTCTCCTGATTATATACTGGACCTGAATTATTTACTTCCAACCCTAAGTGTTCATTTGTACCTAATTCAACGCTAGGGTTAGGTTTATTAGCCGATAAAAGTGGGAAAAAGTCACCATTAAATCTTTTCCTAGTGACTTCATCTATCAAACCATTCAATAATTTCTCCGGGTATTCTCTTTTCCTAAACATCCCCTTCAAAATTTCACATTCTTCATGGAACTCAGAATCCAAACTAGTCATCCTGGATGCCCTTACAAGTTGCCCCTTCACCATGCCCCTCTTTTGGTGGTAGGGATGACAACTTGAAAAATGAAGGAAGGAATTAGAATATGTTGATTTTCTAAATATTCTAGACTTAATATATTTAGAAGTCAAGTCCTTCCTTAAAGAAACATCCAGGAATGAAATGTTATCACAACTAAACTCCCAGGTAAATTTCAAAAAATTGGTCTTACTCACTACAGATTCAATCAGAGATTCCACTGAAGTCCTATCACCTCTCCATAAGATAAAAAATATCATCCAGGTATCTGGTGTACCAGATAGCATTTTGGATGTAAACAGGGTCGGTGAATAGAAATTTGTTCTCCCAGAAGGCCATTACAATGTTGGCAAAGGTGGCCCCACACGGTGAACCCATCGCCACCCCTGACTTCTGTAAATAAATCTTTTTATTGAAAAGGAAGTAATTGTTTTTCAGTACCACATCCAGCAGATATATAATATTATCAATTTCTTCATATTCAACTTGTTTATATATAAGAAAGTCCCTAACCCTATCACACCCAATGTCATGGGGTATGGATGTGTACAAATCACAGACATCAATAGTAAGGAAATTATTTTGACTATCAAAGGGAATCTCATTGATGGCTTTCAAAAATGCCCATGAGTCCTTACACACTTGATGTTCACTTTTCAGAATCTTTTGCAACTTGATGTCAATGAATTTAGCACAACCAAAAGTGATTGATTGACGGCCATCAATAATAGGCTGAAAGGGTGGTTTTTCAATATTTTTGTGGATTTTGGGTAATCCAAACAAACATGGGGTTAAAGGAAAGGATATATCCAAGTATCTAAAGGTATCCATGTCAATGCGGCCATCTATAAATAAGTCCCTAATAAAACCAGAAACTTTACGGATTGCCCCATTCATCTCATTCAGAGATACTTCTAAGTAGGAATCAGTTTCCAACAAATCATTCATACTGCTGATGTAATCATCTCTGTCCATGAATACCAGACCCCCTCCCTCGTCCGGTTTCATGATTCTGACATCAGTAAATTTCAAACTTTCAAGAACATCCCTTTCTTCCCTAGTTAGATTAATATCCTTGGGCTTCATAGGGGCTTCCGCTAAATTCCTAATGTCATTCTCACAAACTTTTTCAAACAAAGCCAAGGTAGGATGCAAAATGGGGTTAAATACACTTGGTATCCTCAATTCTGTACTAGAATTTACAGAATGTTGGTTGTCGAATAATGAATTTAAATTCAACTTCCTTGTAAAGATTTTTAAATCCACCAAGGCTTTTTCAACCTTAAAATGGGTTGAAGGAACAAATGTCAAACCTTTAGCTAAAATATCAATTAAACTTAATTCAGGTAAAAAAGAAGAGTAGTTAAAGATTTTAAAATCCCCTGTGGAATTAAACAAAACAGAAGGAAAATTATTAGTTGCTAAGCACAATTCAGAGCCTAACGTTTCCTCCTGTTGTTCTTCCTCTTCTTCCACTGTCCCTGATTCCTGTTCTGATAAGGCTGTTGTTTCTGAATAGTCCCCGAGGGTATTTGAAAATCCCCCTCCCCCTCAAAGAAGTCAGCGTCATCATTTTGATTGTTAAAAGATGATTTTCTAGATTTACTAGCAATACGTTCGCTTCTCCTAATAGCTGGGGTAGGGTTAACATTCTGATTTAAATTATTGCTAATACCCTCATTAACGTTGTCACAAAATGCAACATTGTTCACATTAATATTAATTTTTAACCTATTGTTCCCCACTGGTGGAGGTGGTGGGTAGGGTGAACCCTTCTCATAAACATCATAATCTCTTTTAAGTTTCTTTCTTTTATTTTCTTGTATTTTCCCCAATACATTTTCCATGCTGGAAAATATTCTTAAAAAATCAAATCTGTACCTGGGAAAATTAGGATCATTCCTTATAAAATTATCAGTTTCTGCAAGTTCCTTTTTCAAAAGCTCTATTTGTTCATTGTAGTAAATAATCAGGCACTCCATATACTCAATACTGTGCTTATCAAATAAACAAGTCAAAGTTTTATAAAATGCAGAGTTAATATTAACACCCATAGGAAACTTCCATTGTCAGAGCCCCTTAGGTACCTGTTTCCTTTTAGAACATTCAGTTAAATATTGAACTTCAATTTGTAACTTTTTGTATTTAAATAACTTTGCATCATAGACTTTTAACTTGCTAGAAATGTCCCCAGTATCAATGTCCGAAACAGTACATTCATTTCTTCCATTATTAGAAGTATTCTGCTGTGTATTAACAAAATTGTCAGGTTCTTTTAACCAATCATCCAAATTTAGTAGGGCATGAATAGTACTTACTACAGGGCGAGTTGAATTAGGACGCATCAAGTTTTCGTTGTTCAAGTTGTTGTTGCCCAAATTTAACCCTGTTGTATTAACTTGTACAGGGTTCCCCAGAGTATCTTTCGTTGTTCCTTTTTCGTTGACACGACTGGAAGAAGAAAAGGAAACAGCATTCCCTTGCTGTAAACGGGCCCCATCATTGAAATTTTGCAATGTTGTAGGTAAACGGCCCGATTGGTTCACATTTTGTGGAGCTCCATTAGACGCTCGCAAAGAACTGCTCGGTGCTTGCAGAGAGCCAGGGCTGATGTCACTATAGCCCAAGCTCGTCGCAACTTGATGCGATAACCGGTCAACACGTTGTGTTAGCAGCTCCAAAAAGGCAGTAAGCTTGCCCATACCAGATAGCTCATTAGAAGTTCCAGAGCCTGAGTTAACAATATTAGTCATGTTGGTCACAGTTCCCAAGTTATTGCTCATACCTTCCTTGAGCCTACCCTGGCTGTTAGGGCTGTTAGTTAGTTGTATTCTCTCCAAAAGCACACTAGGAGGTGTCATATCATTCAAAGCGGGTAGCGGTTCTGAGGCTGAGGGATCATCAAATAACAGCTGCGAAGCAGTGCTGGAAATGCCTTCCATGAAAAACAACTCCACAAAGAAAAAATAAATCAACAACTGATAAAAAACAAAATTGAAGACAAACCACACTGGCAACTGTTCAAGTTGATTAGCGCTTTCGTTCACTGGCAAATTGTAAACTTCTTCAGATAAAACAGCCAACATATTACATTCTTTAAATAGTGTAATACATTATGATGTCATAATTGTATAATTCAATTATTCAATGAAACACTTAACTTTTAAAGAAAAAAATACACATATAGAACCAAATAACTAAATATTAACTACATAATTATTAAAAATCTAAACCCATTATAAAATATAAAATATAATAGATGTATATGCAAAAATACATATACATAATACTGCCAACTACCTGCAAAGTGCTTTTAATTTCAACAAGCTTTTAATTGAAATCATTTCATTCAGCCCTGGTGGTGTGTTTGCATCAAGCTTAAGCTGCAACAAAATTTCTTTTTCTTCCAGTTTAAGGCTAGATGGACCTCCCCTCTCAGTATTATAAACACAATCAATAATCGCAAACTGAAAGTTGTGACCAGGGTTATGTGTAACATGTCTAGCCAAAGCATTAAGGGGATTCTGTTTATTAATAGCATAAATATGTTCACGAACACGATTCTTGAAGCTTCTATCTGTTTTGCCCACATAAAATGATGTACAAAGGGCACAGATTCCCAAATAAATCACCCCTTTAGAATTGCAATTGAATTTATTATTAATATAAATCCTATGCTTCCTTATTTGGATGGAACCAGCAGTTTTAATATATTTACACCAAGAACAAGATTCACATTTATACATACCACAATGGGGTCTATAAGTGGAATTACCCCCTTGTTCCAAAATCTCCTTCAGGTTCAAACCCCGTCTATAAGTAAATCTAGGTTCTGGTGCAACAATTTTGTTAATTTCCACATCATTAAGTAAGAAACACCAATTTTTCTCAAAAATGTGTTTCAGACTTCCTACCCCTTGAAAGAAAGTAGTAATGAAATTAGAAAGTGAACATTCGGACCTTTTCTCCTGATTATATACTGGACCTGAATTATTTACTTCCAACCCTAAATGTTCATTTGTACCTAATTCAACGCTAGGGTTAGGTTTATTAGCCGATAAAAGAGGGAAAAAGTCACCATTAAATCTTTTCCTAGTGACTTCATCTATCAAACCATTCAATAATTTCTCCGGGTATTCTCTTTTCCTAAACATCCCCTTCAAAATTTCACATTTTTCATGGAACTCAGAATCCAAACTAGTCATCCTGGATGCCCTTACAAGTTGCCCCTTCACTATGCCCCTCTTTTGGTGGTAGGGGTGACAACTTGAAAAATGAAGGAAGGAATTAGAATATGTTGATTTTCTAAATATTCTAGACTTAATATATTTAGAAGTCAAGTCCTTCCTTAAAGAAACATCCAGGAATGAAATGTTATCACAACTAAACTCCCAGGTAAATTTCAAAAAATTGGTCTTACTCACTACAGATTCAATCAGAGATTCCACTGAAGTCCTATCACCTCTCCATAAGATAAAAATATCATCCAGGTATCTGGTGTACCAGATAGCATTTTGGATGTAAACAGGGTCGGTGAATAGAAATTTGTTCTCCCAGAAGGCCATTACAATGTTGGCAAAGGTGGCCCCACACGGTGAACCCATCGCCACCCCTGACTTCTGTAAATAAATCTTTTTATTGAAAAGGAAGTAATTGTTTTTCAGTACCACATCCAGCAGATATATAATATTATCAATTTCTTCATATTCAACTTGTTTATATATAAGAAAGTCCCTAACAGGTGTACTGACTGTCCTCAAAAGCATTGGGCCCTACACATATGCACAAACACATACTCACTGTTGCCATGAATGGGATTAGAACACCTACCTAACTACTACAGCACATTAGAGCATTATGCAGTTACAGAACGCACCACAGATATTAGTGGGATACTCTTTCATCAAAGGTGTATTTCACAGGGAATGACATCAGCAGGCTTGTCAAAGAAGGGAAATGAGAGGTGTACTGAGTGTCCTCAAAAGCATTGGGCCCTACACATATGCACAGTTGCCAAGAATGGAATTAGAACACCTACCTAACTACTACAGCACATTAGAGCATTACGCAGTTACAGAACACGCCACATAGATTACTTGGATACTCTTTCACCAAAGGTGTATTTCACAGGAAATGGCATCAGCAGACTTGTCAAAGAAAGGCAATGAAAGGTTTACTGACTGGTAGGCTACCAGGGGCAATTGTGTACAGTGATGGACATTTGCATATCATATGTTTTTGCAAAATGGGAGTGTACTGTGTGGGACAGGCCTCATGAGAGGGGAGCTGTCTGTTACTGTCTGTCACTCTCTTCCCACATCTATTATGTGTATGTCTGAGCTGTTATAGTGTGCTGTCCTTGGATATATGTGCATATTCTCATCCGTTGTGTGTGCAGAGCATGACTGGTTTGCAATGTGGAGTGTTTGCACAGACATCTGTGACTGACTGCTGTGTATAGTCCACAGTTGTTTCCAGACATGGCCTTCATTTTTCTAAGTGTGTGAACATGCCCAGTATGAGTGTCTGTATTGCATGTATGACTCCATTCCAGGCAGGTTGTACTCCAGTGCAGGTTTTTGTGCTCTACACCTACAGCTAGTAACCTGCTTCTGCAGGATATCTGTGGATTGGTTGACAATGTGGGTTGACATTGGGCAAAGGCTAGTGAGACTGTTGCTAATTGTGACTGTGGTGCTTCTGCTACATGGTTTTGGTTCTGGCAGGGATACTCAGTGATATGTGGTGTTTTACCCTCTGATGTTTTATGTCATCAACTACTGACAGGTATACATCTTTGCTGGCAGTAGGTTCTTGGGGATTACAAGATGAATGCAGCTTTGTCCAGTAATGTGGTGTACAACCTACATATTCTTGCACACTCATGTCATTCTGGCATGGAAACTGCAGACACTTGCTGATGACACCTTCATCCTGTTAAGCCTCAAGCAGAGTGTGTACAATAACGGATTGAGGGGTATGTGTATAACATCAACATGGAATTTGGGAGTATGTGTAGAAATTGTCAGGTAGTGTTAACAAAGGTCTTCTCAACAGCTATAACAGGTAAAAAGTGTAGACTATACATTAGACACAGTCCACGTATATAGTAATCTACAAACATACCAGGGTTCCTATCCCTTGATCGAAAATTGTAAACAGCGAACGTGTATTGAGCGAACCCGATTGGTCGAAACGTCGCATGCGTAACACGGAAATCTCCGTAGGGAATATTTTCCCTTTACTTCAATGCAGTGCAATCTCAGAGTAGGAATATTTTAAGTAGCGGGGGTGTGGGGGTGCAGCCCCCCCACATGGGTGCAGGGGGGCTTGCCCCCCTGCCTACAACATTTAGGTAAGTATAGTTTTTTATTTTTATTGTTTTATTATATTTTCGAAATTTCAAACATCGTCGACCATATGGTGTTCGATGTTTGAAACTTTCGAAAATATAATATAGACCCACATACCATTGTACAAAGTAAGGCCAATGAGTAGTGTAATAATACATGTAAGGGACAGATCACTGCAGTAACTAAGAAAATTGTGAAAATGACAGGGATATATCACTTGTTAATTGAACTCTCTTGCCCCCATCATATGTGCAGCATTAACCCAAATATACACCTCAATGGGTATGTTTACTCTCCAAACTTATTTTGGGACATATGTCCTATTGGTTCATAAATATCCACATTTGGTTCTATGCATGTGCCATGTTGAAATACACCCATATTGGTGGTCTGTTGCCATCAATAAAACCTGCATGCTGTTGTAATGGCCACTGCTGTTCCATATATGCATGTGCTCTGCTCGCTATGCAACTGGTTTAAATTTGGTGTCTTGGGTTAATGGGTATACCTATGCATGCTGTTATAACTAATCCTGAATGCTCTTTGTGCCCCTTTTTTCACCGCTTTCCTATCGACCCCTTTTTCTTTTCTTTTAAAGAAATTAGCACGGGGGTAAGCGGGAGTAAGCACTTTTAAGAAGCAGTAAGCGGGTTTTAGCCTGTTTGCATGGGGTAAGCAATGCCTACACAGGTTAAGCAATTCAGGAGCTAATTCAGTATGAGAAACAGTAACCGAAAGTTAGCAGTGCTTCCCATCACCCAAACCCGCTTACAACTTCTTAAAAGTGCCTTAATCACTCTGTATCCAATGGCCCTTCTTCTGCCTAGCAACAAAGCAAACAGCCTCTGCCAGTCTTGAACCCAGGGCCCTACACACCCTAAGCAGAGTGATTTATCACTAAGCCATGGCAGATACACACAGCCCTGATGTATTCAAAACATATCAACCAGCCCAGTCATTCAACAGTACAGAGAATGCATTGCAACATGTAGATGTATGTGTGTGAGTAAATATATTAATGTCTAAACAGATACAACATATTGATATATGTATATATATATATATATATATATATATATATATATGTGGGATCCGTCAATATGTTCAAAGTTTCACTACTTCCAACCCCACCTTACCGAGTCCACTTGTTCGAAGTAGTGAACCTTTGAACATTGACTTCGGCAGTCACACTACAGTGCAGAATGGGAATATTCCCATTTCCCCACTGTAGTGCAATCTCGGAGTTGGTGTATTTAAGTAGGGGTGTTTTAATGGTTTTGTTTGTTTTTTTTTTTTGGGTAGCCCAGGGAACTAGACTTCAGCAAAAGTGCACTTTCATTTAAGTGGACTTTCGCTGAAGTATAGCGCCTAATGCTCTATTTCGAAGAAGTGTATTTTCGATGTAGAGCAGTAGACCCATATATATATATATATATATATATATATATATATATATATATATATATATCTGTAGGAATATATACATATATAAATATATAAATATATATGAACACATATACATGCAAATGCCTACATCTACAGATGTATATGTCTGCATCTACATGTCTACATATATACGACAGGTTTTATATATATATATATATATATATATATATATATATATATATATATATATATATATATATATATATATATATATATATATATATATATATATCAGCAGATATGTGTATATATATATATATATATATATATATATATATATATATATATATAGGTATATACGGACATACATCTGTAGATAACAATGGGGAAATAACAAAAACATATATGTCCACATGCAACGTTAATGGGGTTGAGAGGCCCCAAACAATATACGTCTTGTATGAATAGGTATACACCCCCCACAGCCAAACATGTCCCCCCTTCAATACACTACCAACTGTTGCAGATCCCATAACCGGGACCAGACACGACATAGCCATCCCTAGGATACATATACACAGACACATATATGCAGGTACAGTTATACACACACATATATATCTATATATATATCTATATATATATCTATCTATCTATATATATATATATATATATATATATATATATATATATATATATATATATATATATATATGTAGCTACACATACACACACAGAGATATGTACAGTAACATACATATGTAGTATGTGCACACAATAGGGAGCAGCCAGTATTCCTACAGTTACCACCTTACCAACTGGGGACTGTATGAGCCACCCATACAAATGACATTCATTGCCTGCAACATATACCCACTGAGATAGCAAAGGATAAAACACCACACACAGGTGTGCATAATTGGGAAAGCTTTATTTGTGTACTATGACAGATCTATATGCTATGTCATATAGCTGTTTAGACACCGACATCCGTATGAACAGAATAATGCAACTGTGAAACAGTTATACCAGTACAGTAGTCTGGAAAGGTTGACATATGTTACTGTCCAGGCCAAGGCCTTCAAGTAGTACAATAGTAAAGACAGACTGGGCCACAGCATACCAAACAATCAACAGTACGTAATGCAGATGTATAGTTCAGCAGCCTCTATCTACACTCTGTACACAATCCCTATCGGGGTAAAGACCCGAGTTGACACAATGGGATGTATATGTTACATAACAAGGCATAACTGACACCATCACAATCACAATGACAAACAGAACATTCTGTATGGCAGGAGACAGTAGGCCTACATTTACCCAAGGTGGATTGTATGGTAATGTACATCCAGATACCTTAAGGCAGCTTACTCCTGATACCCACACATGTTGTAACAGCCTAGGTTAGTTATGGTGCACCCCCCAAGACTCAATAATACTGGGCCATATACCACTATACATACACTGGCCTCTGGAGTGCATTAGGGCACACGTGTATTGTGTTGATGAAGCCCACACTTATATAGCCCCAACTCCCCAGTATGTGTGGGGGTCACAACAGTAGTGGAGTGATGGCAGGAATGACAGCATGACATACACACAGCCCACTACATAACAACCCCTGACAGCATGTCATATGTGCAAGCCTGTTATGCAGGTAGAGGACAGAGGCTGGAACACAGGCACATATGTGTAAAACTGTTGGTATACACTAAGCAAGAGATGTATATGTGTATATATCTATATGGATATATGTATAATTATATATACATATATGTTCACCCTATGTCCTGAACATAGAATAGAGCCCTACCTCAGCCCCAATAGTCCCAACCTCTCAGTGCAATGGGGATGTTAGGTATGTATGGCAGGTATATTTGTAGACTATTGCTACTGTAATAGGGATTGTCTTCACAGAAATGTTGTGTGTGGGAGGCCACATCTTCTGTTAACATGTGCGCCATTGGCTACTGACAGACATCCTAAGGACATCATAGTACAGTATCATTGCTATCACAGTAATGCCCCTGTGGACTACAGCTGAGATATGGCCAATATATGTGGACTGTCTGACACACTCTGGTTAGTCCAGGGGTATACACAGAACCCCTTCATGCAAGACATGTGGACCAAGCCTGACAATGTGGATCTTAACAGCCATGTTGATAGATATATCACGTAAATACTGGCATACATTTGCCCCCATAGGTTATGCATTCATACACCCCTGTCTGCCATGACACATAATAACCGCTGGTACAGAGGTGCCATGGCCACATACTACCCACTAGTTAGTGACAGACATCTGTACAGCATCCCACTGTTTTTTCTGACATACATGACTGTTATGGTGGCCCAGCAGCAGTACATCTGGCAAGTATCGGGACATGACATCTCACTGGGTAAGTACAGTAAGCTGCTAGGCATGTAACAAAGCACAGTGCACGCTACAGCCAGACTGACTCAACACTGGCCTACATCTCCTATGTGGGAATACACATGTACCAGCATAGATAGCAGGCTCTACAGGCATGTCACATCACAGAGTAACAGACACCTGTGTGAAAGTGCATAACCACAACTAATGTGAACACAGCCGCATATGGTTAGCTAGCATAATATTACAGTATATGGACTATCTGATCAACACATCCTCATATGTGCCACTCACACACCAACCCTACATAATCTGGGCAGCTACACAGCGTGGCCTGATGCCTGTCTGTGTTATGGGATATATGTGTTTGCCCCTACAAACATGTAAATTGATAGGGTGACATACAGTGGAGCAGCATGTAACATCAGATAGAACAGGACCAATAACAATGATATCTACCACAGCCTCTACACAGGCCAAGGTACATATTCACTATACACACACTGTCGACAATTACCAGACTTACACATATCTCAGTATTGTACACATAACCACAGAATTCCCAGGCTATGTCCTCAAATATAACCCCTACTATACATAACATGTGTAGTAGTGTGATATCTCACTGGCTTGTTATCATATATGCTGTCAATGAATATAGTGTACAGGACATATGCACCCCCTACTACATGACATATGTGCAAAGGTTGAATGAGTTGTGGCTGGAGGCACAAACACAGGGCCAATATTGACATGTTGCTGTGATAACCTCATACAACCTCATACATTTACTGTCATAACAGGGTTTGTTGCAGCATATGTCCTATGAGGGATATGAAGTCAGTAACTCTCCCAGCTGTCACCATCTACTGACTGAAATCCTCAGACTACCTTCTGCAGTTGAAAGATAGGTGCTCTGTGGGTAACACAAGGAACACAAGGCACCTCACACTGCCCAGTCTGCAGATGACCATACAGATGGGGTTTCCTCATAAACATAGCACTGACATGACAAGTATTAAAACATGTAGGACAGCCATATCCACACACACCGTGTTAAACCAACATGACCCCAACTGCAGTATAACAGCACTTACAGTCTGTAGTCAAGACAGGCACATCCCCCTCCTGTGTGTTGGCCTCTTTCCACAGTGTATGTTGTCAGAGGTAAGTCCCCAATCCATCTGTGATGCTGTTTGCCAAACAACAGATCTAGTTCCTGCTCACAGTGAATGAAAAGGCCCAACACCAACATGATGTTCCTAGGTACTGCAGTGTGTTTCCAAGCAATTGACTATGGGAATGTTACCACAGCTGTTCCACATGCAATCAGCTAGAGGAGGGCTGCAATTCGTGCAGAGGCCATCAGCTGATCATGAGCATCATTGACAATACACATGCTGCTGCCTAAGCAAAGCAGGTGTACGTCTCCACATCCACCAGAGAGAGAGTGAGAGAGGTAGACAGAGGCAAAGATAAGTCAGGGAGGGTTGGGAGAGTAAAACATAAGCAGGCTTCTGTCACACACCTACCAGTCCATGGTATCAAACCCCTGACTGTCTATGTACTGCTATCACATGTCTAAGCAGTCATTGGATGCGCCCCATATGTTACATGTTGAGGAGTCCTCCAAACGTATATGTGATGGTGAGTGACATCTGCAACAGTGATATGGTAGCTACACAGTAGGTCTAGTATATGTGCCTGTCCGCATGAACAGGTGTCAGCGTCAACACAGCCACACTCTCACAGAGATGCACACACATTGACACACTTGGCAGGCCAGGGATACAATGCATCACTAGTTAGATTGCCACAACACAGTAATGTGCAGGTATCACATGCACCACAGGGGTTATACAGAGGTTATATGGGCAAAGGGTATATGGAGGTGTCTGAAATCAGACAGCATGCTTCAGTATGCCAATGGGGGTTGTAGTGAGTGTGAATGTGGTCATAGGCAACATACAACACACACAGACACACGGTGCCAGTACTGACATGCATGGGTGCATTGCTTCATGGGTGTGTAGTGGTCAACTGTGCCAGATGGATATACAAGGCTAGGTTATGGGTATACCTTGGCATCAGGTGACATGACAATGGTCTGCAGTGTGGCTCAGGGGTGTAGTGTCTGGTTTCCCCACACAGCTGGGTATTGTATTCACCATCCAGTCACCTGGGTAACTATTGTGTGTGGACAATGCTGTGCATTGCTTGCCATGTATGTGTTCCTTAGTCCATGACATGGATGGTGTCTGGGATGTGCACACCTCCCACATGCATGTACAGTGACATGTGTAACTGTACTTGGGGGGTCTGGCCCATGTTATGTACACAGATTTGTTATCATCACATGTGCCACTCCTGACCTCTTGTGGCAGGGCAGTCTCATAGACAGTCCTTAGTGGATCACATTTGATGGCACCACAGATGTTGTAGGCATCCATTGGGGATCATAGTGAAGGTGCACTTTCTTCAGTTATGTGCCTATTGTACTGATGGACAGGGTGCCATGCCCTCTGTAGCCCAATGCAATCACACCATGCTTGCTATCTGTGAACAGTATGCAGGGTACTACCAACATAGTGGCAGTTGTCTTGGCAAGTGTGTTTGTGTAGGAGACACAGGTTCATAGTGTACTCTGTGTAATACTAGTTGATTACTTTGTTCACCTGGCCTTGTATCACATGTAGGGGTGTGGATTGGCATCCCAGCAGCTCAGCTGATTGACATCTGTCATCCTTGTAAGGTGGACATTGTGACATACAATATGACCACTTCATAGGAAAATTACAAAACCGGCTCCTCAATGGGTCCAGGTGTTACACAGTCATAGCCACCTCCACACAGGTTATGAATTACAAACACACATACATTTGTCATGGCTGGGATTAGAACTCCTACCTAACTAGTTTATCACACTACAGCATTACGCAGTTATAGCACGCACCACAGAGATTACTGGGACATTTTTTCCCCAAAGGTGTATTTCACAGTTGATGATGTCAGCAGACTTGCCAAAGTAGGGCAATGGAGGCTGTAGTGCCTCTGAATGGCCTCAAAAACATTGTTCGCTACACTGACAAAGGAACACAAATCTCAAACCCAGGACCTGACACAACATGGGCACAGGATGTTAACAGTACTCCATCCCACCTGTATGCTGTCAGGCTGGTATCGATAACATATCATGCAGTACAGTGTGGCTACCATAGAGGATGTACAATGTGGACACACTCAACATTTCTAGGTTTCAGATATACAAACACACACACACACACACACATATATATATATATATATATATATATATATATATATATATATATATATATATATATATATGTAGCTATATATAGAAATACATGTAACTACACATACACACACAGACATATGTATAGGGAGATACATATGTTGAGGGTGCACACAATACGCTATAGACACTATGGCTACAGTCACCAGCATACCACATGGACACTGTATGAGCCAAAAAGACAAGTGACACCTATTGCCTGCAACATATACCAACAGACAGGTCGCAGGATATAACACCACACACAGGTTTGTATACATGGGGAAGCTTTATTTATGTATTACTACAGTACTGTATGCCATGTCATATAGCTGTGTAGACTCTGAAATATGTTTAGACAGAGTAATGCAACTGTCTAACAGATAAAAGTATACAGTATTCTAGAAAGGCTTACATATGTTGCTGTCCAGGCCAAGGCCTTCAAGCAGTACAACAGTAGACACAGACTGGGCCACAGGATAACAAGCAGTCAACTGTCAGTAATGTAGATGTACAGTCTGGCAGCCTCCATCTACAGTCTGCACACAATCCCTAGGGGGGTACATACCAAAGTTGACACCATGGGATGTATCTGTGATATAAAAAGGCATGACTGAAACCATCACAATCGCATTGACAAACAGAACAGTCTGCATGGCAGGAAGCAGTAGGCCTACATTTACTCAAGGTGAATTGAATGGTAATGTACACCCAGATAACTTCAGGCAGCTTACCCCTGTTATCCCCTCAGTATTCACTGGTGGCAGTTGCATCTGGCCATACAGGGCATGTATATACAGCATGGCATGGCCTTTGTGGGTAACATTTGCTGGCTTGCCAGTTGTAGCAGTTGTCCAGTGGGGCACATAGTGATGGAGCACTGTATGCAATGCATTGTCTATTGTAGGGATGGGACAGGGTGCAATGTCCTCTATAGTCCACTGCAATCACACCATGGTTACTATCTGTGGGCAATATGCAGGGACAAAAACATCCCTAATAATCAAGTTATGAAATGGATGCTGATTTTAGATATGGCATTGAGTAATAATGTCTTACTATATGATAATACTTATTATTTACAGCAGAAAGGGGTAGCAATGGGGACACCTTTTGCTAACTCATATGCCAACTTGGTGTTGGCATATTGGGAAAGCACCTATGTCTTGGGTAATATGTTATTCCATGACTGTATCAAGTATTTTGGATGTTTTGTAGATGATGTGTTCATTGTTTGGAGTGGTACTGTAGAAGAATTGAATGATTTTGTCATCTATATAAATGGTACTATGGATTTTCTGAACTTTGAATGTACACATTTGCATAATACTATTGAATTTTTGGATGTTAGACTAAATAAGGGGGTTAATGGCATGGAAACTGTTATGTTTAGAAAGTCTTGCTGGAAGAATAACTTATTACATCGCAACAGTATGCATCCTAGACATATTTTTCCCAATATACTAAAAAGTCAGGTATATAGGGCGTCCAGGTTGACCACACAGGAGGGTGAATATGATCAACAGCAGAAGGCATTGGCTAAGAATTTTCTTGAAAGAGGATATAACAATATAGAGATTAAGGACACCTTAACATTTTGTAACAAGCATAGAATAGACAAGGGTAAACCTTTTTTCCATAGGCAGTCAGCCATTACATCTGATGAAAAATTCTCTAGGGTAAAGAACAAGAATAGATTGGTTATTCCTTTTACCAATAGGAATACACAGATTAAAGAAGTTATTGAAAAAAATTGGAGACTCCTGACTACTGATGAGAGAATAAGTGAATTAGTGGATTATAGACCTAATATAACTTATAGGAATATGAAGTCATTAAAAAGGCTTAAGAGAGTATTTTTTCCCAGAGGTCAGGAACTTATGGGTGCCGATCTTGCAACCAGTGCTCTCACATATCTAATGATGATAGATTTATACACCCTGTGACTGGACGTGAATATACTTTTAAGTTCTATGCTGATTGCAAATCAAGGGATTTAGTCTATTTAGCACAGTGCCAGTTATGTAGATTTTTTTATGTAGGAAAAACCAATAGGACATTACGGGAACGCATCTGGGAACATTTGTATGCCATTAATAAAGAGAACACAAGTAATGCTTTGGCGCAACATGTAATTGATAATGGCCTGACACATACTTTTAAATTCAGGGTCTTGGAAATGGTGAAAAAAAACAATAGACTTGGTAATATAAAAAATTACACTGAAGAGGTAGAGTGTTGATGGATATTGAGGCTACAAGCACACAAAGCATATGGCTTGAATGAAAAGGTCTCACTAAAACCATTTTTGGCAGCGAGACCCTACAAACACTGAATTTATTTGTGTATTTATTTGTGTATTTTTTCTGGGATTTTAGTATGTTGTTGTAAATGCCACTACAATAGGAATGTCTTATTTGTTGCGTCATATGGTGCATATGAAGTGTTTTGCTTATTTTATATTATTTTATTTATTGTTTTAAATGGCTTTATAAAATATAGAAGTATATCTTTAAATTTTAATTGTAAATCGTAATTGAATGATTTTATATGATTGTTAATTGTCAATGCTATATAAGATGATGTATAATGTTATGCAGTTGTTGAAGTCTGATGAAACATTTTTTGAACGTGAAAGTGCTCACTTGGATCCTGCATTCATGTGATTTCATTAAACTCTTGAAGTGAAGACTGGAGTTATTTGTCATCTTCAGCTGTGGTGTACCCTTTTTTTGTTTGCTCTTTGGATATTGATTAATTAAGGGGCACTTCACTCTGCATACTGTGGTTTTTTTGAACTGGTGTGGAAACTGCAGATACTTGCTGATGAGTCTGTATATAGTCCAGCACCTTGGTGCTGTTGTGGCTGTGAGTCCCATGGCTGTACAATTATCACTATGACAGGATGGCCATATCATGCTGTGGCCATACCTCCCATGTATTCAGACTCATTGAGGTTATCCGGAGGCAGGGCTCATTATTCTGTTCATTAATCCTTCACAATTTGGTTTGCAAGCAGGTTTGTGGCTACTCATCCCAGTGTTTCCAGCTATGATAAGTACGTGCACACATCAGGGTTTCACCCTTCAGACACTCCATGGTGGCAGTGCTACCCCCCCCCTCTGTTAATCTGTCCTCTTCCTACCATTATGCACATGATATCTGATAGGTATGCCTATAGTTGCCACTCCATCCCAGCAGTATGTGCAGGTTGGTCCACAGTTCATGCATTGGAACATGATGGACATACTACTGGGATTTGTCAACATGTCCTTGAATTTGTGTTCTGTGGACTGTGTTTTGTCATTATGTGCGAGTCCATGGGGTAACATACAATGGTGCTCCAGGCGTGATACAGACCTGTGACAGAGGACAGTGGGGCATTAGGTACTGATGCAGGATATCTGTAGCAGGCCAGTGCATTCTGTCAGTTGTACAGACCCAGGCTTCAAGGCAATGTATTCCCCTGGGTTGACAGGATAGGTGTGCAAGGTGGTGATGGCAATTGTTTCTGTCCTTATCAATCCATTGATGTGGATGCTGGCAGGGTGCATCCTACAGCTATGGACACACCTGCGTGGGACACCTCTTCAGCATGCTGCATTCTGTGAGTATTCACATAGTAATGTGGGGATCATATTGTACTCATTCACAGCAGCAGGGAGGTGGCCTGTGTGTTACTTGAGGCTGATGTTGGGCCAGACTGGCTGCATGTGTGCTAGGGTAGCTACTTGCAACTGCCTCACATGTATACATGGCCCTTTCCCCTGCTGGTGGCTAGTGGGTGGACACCAGCAGCTTTTACATACATCATACCTCTGCCTTTTGTGGTCTGCCAGTGTTTGCCCACAGTACATCTTAGTTTCTCATACTACACAACCAACTGATGTGCTGCGAACCTGTATGTACAAATGGAGGGTGTCTCCATTTCACTGTGAGATTTTAAATAGTCTCTCTCTACGGTACTTCCACCTGTGTACTGTGTGTATATCTGGGCCAACACTCATGCCATGTCCATCTTCTAGATGGTGACAGTTATGACATCTGTACAAATCATATGATCTGCTGCTGCAACATGTCTTGCTGGGATAACAGTCTGTTTGGCACTGCAATTGTGTGGACTTGGCCCGGTCATCAGAAGTACTGACCACTGGACACCAGGACACACCATCCATGGCTATTTGCTGAACACTTTCACACAGCATACCACTCAGAACTACCTAACACAGAGAGCTCTGCCTATTGTAGACATGCGACTATCCATCTTGCTGATTTGACAAGCTCAGGTACTCGGTGCTCACTATTATTACTCCCACATTTCTACATAGGGTTGGTGGGGGCACACATCACAACTGTGGATATGTCCTACAACCACCTGATATGTCAGGTACTCTGTTGGCTTCCACACAACAACCTGACTCTCAGATCTCTGCATATTGTACACATGCAACATTCCATCGTTATAATTGAGGCAGCTCAGGTACTCTGTGCTCTGCTGCTGTGATACCCACACATAGATGCTACTGCTGTACTACATAGGATTGGGGGGCACACCTGACAATTGTAGACATTTCTGCTATACCCACCTTATATTTCAGGTACCATGTTGGCCTCCACACATTAGCCTGACACTCAGACCTCTGCATATTGTACACATGACACAATCCATCCTTCTACTTTGGCAAGCACAGGTACTCTGTGCTCACTGTTATTACTCCAACACATGGATACTAATACATTTCTACATAGGGTTTGAGGGCACACCTGCCAACTGTGGACATTTGCTTTGACTGCACTGGTATTTCTGGTAGTCTGTTGGCTTCTTTTTAAATCTGTATTCTGACCTATCCTGCAGACTACAGGCATATCAGTGTAGTATAGTTTATAGGTTTTATTGACCTACATTGCCATTTCAGACTTCCTGCCCTTCATGAATGACATCCCACTTCCCGACCTGTTATACTCTGTGTAGGTCTGGAGGGGGGTTGATCTGCATTGCCATACTTTGAGGACCTTAGCACAGCCTTTCCTTGTGTTCATCTACACCTGTCCTGCTGGCTGGGTGGGACTTTTGTTGGGTATGTGAACCTCCATGCCATGCATGTGTGTGCCCTATGGACACATATTTGGGCCAGCATATGTCCTGCAGTGGGATTTTTCACCTTGACTGTTACTGCCTACTTTGTTGACGCCAGTATTTGTTATGGTTTCATGCTGCCCATATAGCTGACCACTATCTGCTGCCATCCCACTCAGCCACCCAATTCCCTTCCTTGCATGTTCACATCTATACCATTGATACAACTAGCAGACCATACTACTGCATTCAGTGATTGATAGGAAAGGTGACTTACCTTGCGGCTGTACCAGTGTTGAGGATGGTGCTGGAGGGCTGACTATGTCAGATGCACATAGTACACTCCCTATACATGGTAAAGCACAGGTAGTATAATTTTTGGCATCCCTTTTGTATGTGCATGTCAGAGAGAGTTTCCATTCCCTGGGTTCCTACTGTGTCAGTGTGTGTGCTATGCATTGCCTCTTTGCCAAAGCCAAGGCATACTGTGCATGCCTCCTTCTGCCTACAGGTGCAGGCTCAGGTTGTTCCTCCTCCGAGTCACTCTGTGCCTGTGCTGGCCTTGGCAATGGTGGGGGGCTGTGTGGCCCTGCCCCCTACTGTTCCTGCTGCAGCTGCTTCCACAGGATCATGTTGTGTAGCATGGCACATACCATGAATATTTGGGTACATGTAGCTGGAGAGTACTGCAAGGCTCCACCAGATGTGTCCAGGCACCGGAACCTTGACGAGCATCCCAAACACACGCTCTATTATGATTCTTGTTTATGCATGTGTCTCATTATGGAGCTCTTGTTCGGGTGTGCATTTCTGATGGGTGTCATCAGCCACGGCTCCAGTGTGTAACCAGCATCCCTCACTAGGTGCCTGTATGGGATGTCCCCACTGGCAAATCTCTGGTACAGCTGCATCAGATGCCAGATGTGGGAATTGTGATAGCTCCCAGGGCTTCCAGCACACACATTCATTATAATGCCCTGGGCACCGCACACTACCTGGCAGTTGATGGAGGGGAAGCCCTTGCGGTTTATGTAGACCCTGCCCTGCTCATGGGGTGGTGCTTTTATGTGTATGTGCATGCAGTCTATACCACCCACTACTTCAGGGTATTCTGCTATTTGTTGGAAGAGACACATATTGCTGGCCAATGCCTCATGGGTGTTGAGGAAATATATGTGCTCACCAGCATGTGCTGACATGGCATCCAGGAACTGGTGGAGTACCCTGGATGCTGATGCTTGTGAGATCCCCATGATATCCCCTGTTGGCCTTTGGAAAGTACCTGTGGCTAGTATTCTTAAGCCTACACATACCTTGGTTTCCACTGGGATGGGTTCCCCTCTGTTGGTTCTGTGTCTGAGGTGTGGCAGGCACAGCTCAACGATATGCTGTAGGAGGTCCCTGTCCACCCTATAGCACTCCACTATCTCCAGCTCATGTAGCCCCTGGTAGGTTTCCCTGGGTCTGTACACTCTTCTCATCCTCCTCACTGTGGGTTGGTTGTCAGCATTCACATCCTCACCACCCTCGACCTCTTGCACATGCTGGTTTACGATAGCAAAAGCAGCCCCTAACATTTTTTCTCTTGCTTTCATTTTGTAAAATTTCACTGGTCGTGCAGAGTTTTTGGGAAAAAACAAGGGGGGAAGGTGTTTGCATAGTTTATAGTGGTGTGCTGGGCTGGGTTGGGCTGGTCTGCTGCCTGTGTCATTGGCTGATTCTGATACATTTCACCTGAAAACAAAGCTAGTTCTCCTTGATTACCTTCCTATTGCTGTTTTCCCTTTCCATTGCCTCACTGTTTAAGCCCGTGTGCGCGCCGTGCAAGCAGAGTGCTCAAATGTGCACACTGCTGCTATTTCTTGGTTTAACTTCTTTTTTCTTCCTGTAAAACCCAGTGTGTGGTGCACACACCCACTTACACTTTGTAACGAGTGCTAGGCAGGTTTAGACACACACCCTAGCTTAGCTGTGCTAAGCTAGGAGCAAACCCAAGCCACAGGGCTCCAGTCCGCTTACAGTATGCCTGACACACCCACCCATGATGTCACCTACCTTCTAGTCTTGCACCCAGCTATTCATACTCTTGCACTGTAGGGACCTGCCTCACATGCTGGGGAAAACTGGGATTCACTATCCTTCCTCTCATTTGCATAGGATTGCTTGGTAATGCATAGTTACATGTGTCACACTGAGCCTACCCCCTTAGCAACCACTACTCACTGGCCAGGTTGTCTTCTGCCTGTCATTGACTTGCATGGCAGAATACTGATTTTAGTTAGAATACTTATTTCAGGTTTATTTTCTTATTTCCCCCGATCCCATTTGCACACTGCTGCCCTATGCTTAAACAGCCAAGATCGGCGAAAAAAAAATAAAAGTTGATTTTTTAATTTTTTTGTATTGTTTGCAATGCCAGTGGCCTTATACTTGGCCATTGGCATGCTTCCTCAATGATATGCAGGCTTTATTTGGGGCTCTCATAGCTCCATTTTGGATTTTGAAGAAATGTACTCGGTTACTAACCGAGTACATTTCTGCAGATAGCACTAGTCTTCCACAGACTGTTGCAAGCTTCCTGGATTGCAAAAGCACCTCATTTGCATGGATTTCACCTGCAAATGGGGTGATTTGCATACCAGGGCTTAGTCCGTGCAAGATTAGTGCAGGAGTGCTCGTGCACGCCCCTGCAGGCTGTTCCTGGATCGCACGGCAGACATATTGCCTGCCTGAGCTCCTGCACCAATCTTGCACTCTGTGCAAGCTTTTGTGAATCCAGGGGAAAGTGTTTCTTACACTGTGCAGAGTTATATCACAAAGTACAGTCATTTTGAGAAGTTTCTTGTGCTGTGTACAGTTCATTCACAAAGTGCAGCAATTTCGAAGTGTTTCTTACATTGATCAGTGGTTTCACAAAGTACAGTGATTTCAAAGCGTTCTTGTGCTATGGAGACATTTCACAAAGTGCAGTTATTTCAAAGAGTCTATTGTGCTGTTGAGCATAATTACAAGTTTCTGGCATAAATTTCTGGCATATATGTGTGTATGTTTGTACATACCCAGTCCATTTGTGTTTGAGTATAATATTGCAGAGAATTGGAGAGTATTTGAGCAGGAATACAATATTTTCATACAAGCAGCTTTTTTTGGATAAAGATGCACTTACGAGGGCATTTATTCTGCTTAATCTAGCGGGGTCAGAAGTCATTGAAAGAGAGTGTTCATTTGTGTATGCACCAGCAGTATATGCAGGAGAAGGGGAAAACCATCATATTGTTGTACAAGCTGAATCAAGGGAGGATCCTGAGTGCTTGAAACGTAAATTTAGAGAAATGTGTAACCCCCAGACAAATGTTACATTGGAGAGGCACTTATTTTATACAAGAGACCAAAAGCCAGGAGAAACTTTTACAGCTTATATTACTGACTTAAGAAACAAAGCTAAAATGTGCAGATTTGGTGATGTGAAAGATGAATTTATAATGGACAGGTTTGTGTGTGGTGTTAATAATGCTGCAGTGAGAAAGATTTTGCTTCGAGACAGTGATTTAACATTGAGCAAAGCCATAGAGATTTGTCAAATACATGAGCTTACAGAAAGGCACACAAGTATGCTTGCAAGTAATAAGACCATGGTTTCATCAGCCTCTAGAGCAAACGCAGACAGCATGCAGCACATGGCTAACAGAAACAGGCTTAAGCACATGGCAGCTTCAGCCCCTGCAGGATTTCCAGAGAGAGCCTGTACCTTTCCAGCAAGTTCTAAGACTAGCTCAGTAAAATGGACATGCCCAGTGAAGCACAAGGGTGAGTCAGCAAAACCCAAGTCAAGTCTCATTGTTAAATGTCATAATTGTGGTGCCAATCATGACTCCAAAAGAGAAAAGTGCTTAGCATTTATTCGGCAATGCCACAAGTGTAAAAAATGGAACCACTTTCAAAAGCTTTGTAAATCAAGCAAGCCTCATTCATTTGTTAAGAAAGGTCACTCAAAAAAGCAAGTTGATCATATAGAAAGCTGCAACTCTACTTCTATGCAGAAGATGTATCAGTGGTTAGTGAAAGGGTTAATCCAGTAGATTTGTTGGCAAAAAAAAAAAAAAAGTGTTTTGTATTGTCCTGATTAAGGTAAACTCACAGAGCTCAAAGTGGACACTGGTTCAAAGTGCAATGTTATGTCAGCAGAAACATTTGCTAGAGTAAGAGCTGGTGAACAACTTAATTTGGCCAATTGTGCAAAGCTGCTTATGGAGGTGAAGAGATTCAAACCAAAGGCTCAGTAGTGCTTTTCATGCTATTCAGTTGGGAACAGTTACAGCTTGCAATTTTATATAGTCAAAATACCTGTACAGTCATTTTTAGGTCTCAAAGACAGTTTAAAAATGAAACTGCTTTCTTTTATCAAAGAAGTCCATCATGTAAGCACATGTCCTATTTCCAGTTTCACCGATGCTATTTTCAGAGTATGCTGATATTTTCAAAGACAAGCTAGGTAAACTTCCACTTGTGTACTACATGAAATTAGACCCAGAGGTCAGTCCAGTGGTCAGATCAGTGAGAAGAGTTATGATAGCTATGCAGGACAGAGTCAAAGTCCTGTTAGATAAAATGGTGCAGCAAGGTGTGATTTGTCCAGTTAGAGAACCAACTGAATGGATGCCTTTCATGGTAGTTGCTCTTAAGAAAACTTCAGATGAAATCAGAATATGTCTTGACCAAAGAGACTTAAACAAAGCATTAAAGAGACCCCACCATCCTATGCGTATAGTCAAGGAAGTTACTACCCTCATGCCAAATGCCACTGTTTTTTTCTGTCTTAGATGCGAAGGGTTCATTTTGGCCAGTAATGCTGGATCACAAATCTCTTCACTACTGACAACATTCAGTACGCCATTTGGTAGATACAGTTTTCTCAGAATGCCTTTTGGAATAAATTCTGCCAGTGAAGTCTTTCAGCGTACAATGGAGCAAATTTTTTCAGGCTATCCGTGTGCTATAAGGAAAGTTCTGGAAACATGTTACGTGAATCTAAAGCTCAGTCTTCTGAAATGTAAATTCAGGTTAGCAGAAGTTACTTATGCCATTCATTTATTTACCAGTTCAGGCTTACCACCAGAGCCTTCCAAACAAACAGCCATTCTTGGGATGCCAGCTCCAGACAATTTCCAAGCCTTACAGCATTTTCTTGGTATGGTTAACTATTTGGGCAAGTTCATACCAGACTTCAGTAAAATTATCAGTATCCTTAAGAGAGCTGACATGCAAAAATGTTACCTGGTCATGGAACAATAACAGAGAGTATTTAATGACCTGAAACAGAAAATTGCCAATCTACCTATGTTAAGATACTATAATGTCAATAAACCAGTAATTCTTTCCTGTGATGATTCAAAGTTCAGTCTTGGTGCCGTTATTCTTCAAGAGGGCAGACCAGTAGCCTGTGCATCTAGAACTCTTATCCAAATGGAGATGCAGTATGTTCAGATTGAGAAAGAACTTTTGGCAATTGTGTTCGTATGTTAGAAGTTTCATGATTATATTTATGGCCGAGCTATCCAGATTGAGACTGATCATCAACCTCTAGTCACTATTTTAAAGATGCCTATGGCTGATACCTTATCCAGATTGCCCAGAAATACCACAGAAAAGTTGATATGGAGAATTTTGACTTCGATGTCATGGAAGTGTGTAATTTTTCTACCATAAGACTTGATGAGCTAAGAGATCATACAAAAACTGATCCAGTTTTGCAAAAGCTCAACCACTTCATCAAAGGGTGAGAGGACTAGTATTTTGGCCTTCTCTGTCAAAAGATATCAATAAAGTACTTTCATCTTCTTCAGTATGCAATAGTACTAAACTGCATTTGCAAAAAGAGCCACTTCAGCTAAACCAGATTCCTGAACTACCTTGGTCAACAGTAGCCACTCACATATACATTCAAGTGGAATAGTTAGCATAACTTAGGTTTGGTAGACTCTTATTTGCATTGGTTTGAGACTGATCTGCTACCTAACCTAATGTCCAGTACTGTCAGTACTAAATTGAAACATCATTTCTCAGTCCATGGTAGTCCACACAAAGTTATTTCTGACAACGGTGCCCAGTTTACCAGTTAGCTATTTCAAAATTTTGCAAAAGAGTGGGACTTTATCCATGTTACCAGCAGTCCTGAGTAACAACATCAAACGGCCTAGCTGAACATTCAGTACAAAGTGCAAAGCAATTACTAGAGAGGTCAAAGCATGACAATACTGATGTTTTCTTGAATTTACTTAATCTGAGAAATATACTAAGTGACAATTTACTTGGCTTACCTGCTCAGAGACTTCTATCTAGGCAAACCAGAACAACTTTGCTTATCAGTTCCAGTTTGTTGATGCCTAATGTAAAAACACCAGAACAGTCAAAGCCCAGCTATTCAAAAGTGTTCATTGCAGAAGTCCAATTATGATAAAATGAACAGATTTCTTTGTCCATTAAAAGAAGGAGAAATAGTGAGGATGCAAACGGCAAAACTGTTTTATCAAATTGGTCAAGTGAGAGGTGTATGTGCCGAGCTGAGATCTTACTTAGTAGAGTCTGAGGGTGCAGAATGCAGAAGAAATCACAGACATCTTCTTCCGGTGTCTGAACTGATAACACAGCATTGTATCTGTGATACAGACTCTAGATCTCAAGATGTTCCTGTTGAAGGACATGTCTCAGTACCTATTACCTTTCTTGATGATGTCCCAGATGTCCCTGAAATTGAACATTCATTAAAGACAGACCCTATTACTAAGCCTAATCCTAATTTTTATGTCACACGATCAGGTTGTATTTCCAGACCTAGTGTAAAATACACAGCAACCTGGTCATGATTGTTTCACTTGTAATTAGTTCTGTATAATTGCATGTCGAAGGATCATTTCTGTACAATTGCATGTCAATGAATGTTATTTCCAGTGTATGACTTATTTCTCAAAGAGGGAGGATGTAGATCAAAGTGTGTGTTGTGACTTTAAGAAGCATTTCAAAGTGAAGCCACGTGCAGGCAGCAGTGCCATTTTGAGTGAATAGCCAGAGTGTTAACATGTATGAGTGCAGTAGTCAGTCTGTTTATAACTTTATTTAAGTTTAAGTTACTTCGTCTCAATCCTGATTTGTTTGTGTGTAATAAAGCTGCTTGAACTGAACCCACAACTGTTCAACTGTTTTATCCTGACCAGACAAGCAATACTATCTATAGTATACTTTGTGTCTAGTGTTTCCCCAACCTTCCCTGTTATTTGTAATTGTCATTAAGGCATGAAAGAAGATGTCTCCCTGGCATGCCGTGGTACCCTCATCCAACATACTAAGATGTAGGTCTGGTATCTAGTGGTCCCCCCAAGCTATTGCTGCAGACTTTGCTCATTAGTCTAGGGATGTATAGAAGTATGACAGCCACCCCAACCCAACCTCCCACAGAAAAACACACACACACACACATACACACACACACACACACACACACACACACACACACACACACACACACACACACACACACACACACACACACACACACACACACACACACACACACACACACACACTCTGTCAGCCCCCTTCCCAACTGATCACACTTACAGACACACTCAGACATTTACCCTTACACACAAACATACCCAGCCTACCCCTTAATTAACTGTCCTACTGCTACTCCTAGGCAGGCACACATTCACATACATTCACATATACAGTCCCTCACATACTCTCATGCGCACCACCCCTAGCACTACCTGACCACTAAGCTCCCCAGCTCTTACCTCTACCACAATGGATGGATGCAGCCTTTCTCTGTGTTTATTACTGCAAGTGGCCAGGAGCAGTATTGCTCGGATGCATAAAAGTCTTACCATAGGATGTTCCATGGGAAGACCAAATGGCTAATTAGCATATGCCTAATGCGTTTTTAGCATGGCTGCAAGACAGTTGACTGAGGTACTATACGTCTTTGTGCAAAAGCATTGCAGTGGTGCTGTCTCTGAATTTGAAAAATTATCTCAAGGTGTACACTTTACTCTAATTTTCATGAATCTGACCCAGACAGTGGTACAGTAAAGCTTAGTAGAACAAGATTACAGTGGAACCTAGTGGAGTAACAACTTAATACAGTGTAAGTCTGGGCACGGAAGTCATTGTATCAATGTAGCTGTTTGTAACATTGTTTTGAAAAGGTAAACACAGGCTTAGAGTGGTATACCAGTAGATATTTTGGACTTTCTTAACTTTAACATGCATTGTTTGAAATGTGTAGCTTCAGTATGAACAGTTAATTGCACTTGTTGATCTGGGAAGATTAAATTGCATCCCAGATGCAGCAAACATAGTTAATTTCAAAGAACTCAGTTATGTTCAGAAGTTCACCTTGATCTTCCACCATTGTGTGACATTGTGCTTGAATGGTTTGAGACTTCATCTCTGTGAAAGACTAGATAGGTTTGCAAAGTTTTGCACTGCTGTCATACCAACCCAAATGTTTTCCATCTCCAAAGGAGAAAAAGGTACATCACTCACAATAAATGCACCACCACTGAAGATTCAGTCTCATACTTATGTCAAGCATGCAATTTGGCAAATATATTTATTCATTCATAAGAAAAGTCTAAGAGACTTGCCAGAACCTTGAGGAACACTGCAGTACCTGACAGTACTTTGCTGGTACCAAACCACCACAGAATATACTGAGGAATATCATTGTAATGTCAAATGTAAAGTTTGCATTGAGACAGATACTTGAGAAGAAGCTAGAAATGAGGAGAGAATCCAACTGGGCATTCCTAGACTTGGAGAAAGCATATGATAAGGTCCCAAAAAAGCTGATCTGGGCAGTACTGCGGTGGTTTGAAGTCCCACAAGGACCCAGTGACTCTAGTACGAACAGTGTTCGGACTCACAGAGGGGTTCCCAGTGGGAGTGGGTGTACACTTAGGTTCAGCTCTGAGGCCACTACTGTTCATACTGGTGATGGACTACATTAGCAAACAAGTTGAAGGGGACTGATCAACAAAGCTGCTGTATGCAGACGATGTGGCAATACAAGCAGACTCTGAGCCTGAACTTCAGCAAAGGATAGGATAATGGAATGCAAATCTTAAGGCACATGGGATGAAACTAAGCACAGATAAGATGGTGGTAATGGCAGCAAATTGGGTAAATCAGAAGAAGATGAGAATAGAGATAGAAGGGAAAATAGTGGAACAGGTAAACAGCTTCAAGTATATGGGAGGGGTGGTTGAGGAGAAGGGTAGTCTGAATGAAGATGTCAAAGCTAGAATCAGCTGCAGCCAACTGGCATAGAGTATCAGGTGTAGTCTATGACAGAAGAATGCCAAAGAAGCTGAAACGTAAGGTGTACAAGACAGTGGTGTGACCAATATTACTGTATGGTACAGAAACCTAGGCAGCATTGGCAGAACAGCTGAAGAAGCTAGAGGTGATGGAAATGAAGTGCTTGAGAAAGGTGGCAGGATGCACACTGTGGGACAGATGAAGAAATGCGGACATAAGAGCAGAAGCCAGAGTAGCTCCAATTGGAGAAAAGATCAAAGAGAACAGATTACTGTGCTTTGGCACATGTGTAGAAAAGCAGAAGACAATCTGGTGAGGAAGATTTGGGACAGACAGGAAGAAGGTAAGAGGAAGTGAAGATGCCCAGCAAAAAGGTGGATGGATTGTATGAAAAAAGATCTGTGACAGTCAGGCATGAGTGTTGAAGAAGGCAGGAGTGTGGCACTGAATCAAGAGAGTTAGCGACAGTTAACAGAATACCCTGACCTCATGTAGAAAAAATGGGAAAAGGGGAGGTGATGATGATGATCACTGTAATGTCTTACAAATATCAGTCAGCATCTCTTAGTGGAGACCCTGTGATACAGTGCAAAGACCCCAAAATGTTGGGTTTGAGGGTTGACAGAGTGGTTAAGATGTTTACATCACAGAGACAATGTAAGGGTTTGACTTTCACATTTGAAAAGGAAATTGTCTAGGCTTAAAATGGCCCACAAGTTGCATAGAAAGGGTATAATTAAAGCTGCAATCACCCCAGGCACTCGCTTAGAGTGGGAACAAAATAAGTTAAAAAAAATAATTTTATGTTTTTTTTTTTAATCTTAAATAAGCTAAAAATGATGCCCTTTCTGCAGTCCAGTTCACTTCTCAACTTCTTTAGATGTCACCTTACGTGGCCATCTACTCATCCCTACATTTCATGAAAAGGATAAGCCTCAGACATGGCCTCAAAGGCTTCTGACTGGTTGGCTAGGTGGAGGGTGCAAATTTTAAACAAAGTATGTCTGCAAATAAATGATATGAGAATGGACATAGTCTAGTTGTGCTCTGATTTTTTTGCAAGACATCTGAATATGGAGTTAAGGAAGGGAGCCCGTAGGCAGGTGCAAGGGTGTGTACTTGCATCCCCCTGAAACTGGCTGGCCAGGAGATTAATTTTCTTTTAATTAAAAAAAAAACACTATTTTTGTTTTTTGTAAGGGCATTCTTCTTTAAGAAAGGTCCAGGTCTCATACTGCATCACATCTGTGTGTGCATTGTCATCCATGCACAATTTTAAATACAATGTTTGCTTTGCTGGAGAGTAAGTCTTCAAGGTCTGCCACTTCACCTGTTCTGTGAGAATAAGTGTTCACATTTTGCTTGTGCTGCTAGTTCTGCTCAATCATCATTCAAGTAAGTTTGTTTCAGAGTTTTACTTCAATCAAAGTGTGTGTTGCCATTTGCTTTTGCTGGAAGTTCTGCTTCAATCATTTAAGCGACATGTTCCAAGTTCTGCTTTGATCATTCAATCATTTAAGTTACATGTTGCTTTTGGCATGTGTGTGAAATGCCCCAGTTAGGTACACCTGGTGGTTGCATAGGTTCAAACCCTGTACCCTAGGTACAAGATACAACAGCCTGAATTTTCTACATGCACCACCACTTGTGATTCAAGGAGTTGAGTCCATAGCTCTCAACTGTCCATATTTTCACAGAATGCTCGGAATGTTTAGCTCATACTTTTGGTCTGTTCCTCTTAAAATTTGTGGTATCTGGAAAATCAGTGAGAACTGAATTCACTAAGTAATGATAGGCATTTAAGTTTCAGTCTTCCTATCTTTCAGGAAATGCATGTTAACACAAAACATTTTATTCTAGCAACTTTCTAAGATTATACAAACAATGTTTAAAATGTGTGTCTCTGGTTCTGAGCCTTTATTCCCCCCCCCCCAATAAATTTAGTTTTTTCCATATTTTTTGTGCTGCAAAGCTGAGAGATATAGTTGAGTGTTAAGTGGATTTTACAAGGAGCTGAGAGCTTCGGGGGAAGAGAAGTTTAGTGCTGCTTATAGCAAATCTATTTGCATTGTTAGTAGCACAACAGGTAGTGTACTTGCTTTTGCTGCAGAAGGCTGTGGGTTCTACTCCCACAGTATGTAGATGGATTGCTGATACTGTACTGTCTTGCACTTTAAAGGGGGTGGAGGCTGCAGTCCTGAGAATGTCCTCCGTTGGGAGGAGTTAACTAGTAACTACACCCTGTTATCAATTTGCCATCCATTCCCTATTGCAATATAACTCACTTTCATTTTTTAATGTAACATAGGCAATTTATTCTTCAAGGGCAACTTGCACTTTTATATTTCATTGTTTCATCTACAAATAAAGTTGTTTGCTAGCAGCAACCTCTTCATTAGTTTCATATCTCTTTAATGTGGAATGATTTAGATACTTCTGCAGAGATTGTGCATATTTTCTGATATTGCTGGATTGTAATGACAGAAGTTTGAGTAGACTGTTATGATGGAAATGTTCTGAATTGAGTAGTTCTGTCATTATTGGTTCATACATTTTGCTTCATAGCTTACTGGAAAAATGTTCAAAGCAATAAATGTAAAACATGCTCTAACAAGTGTGGTGTATTATACAAGGAATATAATTTAATACAACCAGGAAGGTGAATCAAAGAGCACATGTATGCTTGCATTGTCCTAAATCCTAAATATGTGTGCAAGGGGCCTATGATTTGAAAACAGCCCAAATGTAAACTTTATCTGACACTGACGAGATGCATTTTCTTTGAATGTGTCTTCAATGCTGTTTCAATGAATGTGAGTTTCAAGGGCAGAGAAGTTTTAATGCTAAGTCTGTTTTCACTGTGAGACTGTATTGCTTTGTTTAGCAGATGCCTATCAGTGTTTGTGCTAAAAATTTAAAATAAAAGTTTTAAATGAAATCCAAATAATCATTGTAGAAGTAAATCATAAAGCAGTATGCATATTAGTGTTTACGGTAAATGGGGAAAAATAGCCTAGTAATGGGACACTGGAATGGCTATGGAGGGGGGCTGTGTATGGTGGGGGCCCCATTTGAGCATGATTTTGAGAGAGGAGAGGGGCAGCAAACTCAGACAGCCCTGGGCATAACAAACTCTAGTTATGCCACTGTCTGGACTGTGGACGAAGGTACAAGTGAGTTTTAGGTGTGTGTGTGTGTGTGTGTGTGTGTGTGTGTGTGTGTGTGTGTGTGTGTGTGTGTGTGTGTGTGTGTGTGTGTGCGTGTGTGCGTGTGTGTGTGTGTGTATGTAAGAAGCAGGTAGGTAGGGGTGTGTGCGCATATATGTAAGTAGTAGGGAGGGAAAGGTAGGTGGTGTGTGTGTGTGTGTGTGTGTGTGTGTGTGTGTGTGTGTATGTGTGTGTGTGTGTGTGTGTGTGTGTTTGTGTGTAAGAAGTAGGTAGGTCTGTGTGTGTGTTTTTAAGAGGGAGGTATGTGTGTGTGTTCGTGTGTAAGTAAGAGGGGGGTAGGAGTGTGTGTAAGGGGAGGGGTCATACCTTGCAATTATCCAGAGTTTTGCTTATTTTCATTTTTTCTCATAAAATTGTGTTTTTTCTGGCAAATCACTGAGGATTAAAGTCAGAAAATATTGGCAGACATTTGAGTGTTAGACATCATATCCTCAGAAAATGCATACTAATGCAAACCTTGTTGTTCTATCCAAAGTCTAAGGAGGTAGGGGTATGTATGTGTGTTCATTCCTCCCAACTGTACAGATTTTCACAGAATGTCCAGATTTTTGCCTTATATTTTTGGTCTGTTTCTCATAAAAATTTGTGGCCTTTTATGGTTGAAATGTTCTGAATTTGGCAGTTTGTCATTATTGGTGCATATGTTTTATTTCATTGCTTACTGGAAAACATTCAAAACTATAAATTTAAAACACACTCTAACAAATGGTGGTGTACTAGGCAAGGGATATAATTCAATTATTAGATGTTATAATTAATGCAATCATGAAGGTGAATCAAATAAAGTTTGCATGGTCCTAAAAATGTGTGCAAGGGACCTGTGATTTGAAAACAGCCCAAAGGTAAATTTAACCTACTACTGGCTAGATACATTTTCTTTGAATCTGGGTTTCAATGCTGTTTCAGTGAATGTGAGTTTCAAAGGTAGAGAAGTTGCAATGCTAAGTCCGTTTTCATTGTAAGACCATTGCTTTGTTTAGCAAATGTGTATCAGTGTTTGTGCTATAAAATTTGAAATAAAAGTTGTAAATTAAATCCAGATATCTGTAATTATTGTAGAAGTAAAGCATAAAACGGTATGCACACTGAGAGTTTTGAACAGTGTTTATTGAAACTGGGTAGAAATAGCCAAGCAATGGGTCACTGAAATGGCTGAGGAGGGGGGGGCTGCATAGCTGGTGCTAAGTGGGGGGGGGGGGTTCTGGGTTTGCACCCCCTGCAAAAAATCCTGCGGGCTTCCCTGGTGTTAAGGTATTTTTTGTGACAGATGTGCAAAGCTCTTCTGTAAGATTATGTCGTTACACAGGAAGTTTTGAGCTGCTTGAGAATATTGGTTGCCATGCTTTTTTTTACTTTCCCAGAATGTAACAAGAAGGTAATTGGGGAATCTGAACAACCACCCAGGTATATAAAAGGTATATAAAATAAGAGACTACTGATAGATCCATTCTGGTAGGGCCTAATGAGCCTAGTACTAACCTATGTTCAGAATTTTGCTTCATTTAAAAAGATTACTATTTACAGAATGTCTTCTAAGTATATTCCAAGGAAAATCAACCAAGCACAACTGAAACATTTCTGACTTTAGCTGTGTTTCATATAAATGCATCCACAAATGAACTGAATAATTGCCCTTGCACACCTTCCTTCTCCAAAGTTATATCCTGAAAATAACTACTGCTGAGTCATCATGTTATGTTTCTGACACGTTTCTATCTTTATTCTGCTTCAAATAACTCCTCGTTTTGTGACAGTGGAAATGCCCTTGAAAACACACAGTATAAAATAATTACATTGGATCTTTGTTTACCATGGGAGATATTGGAAAGCATTTTGCCTTCAAGCTAGGAGCATCATGTATGGTTGGTCTTTCAATCAAACATTTTTTGTCTAAAATAAATTATGTTCATTTGCTGCCAATAATTATTGCTGCTTCTTTTTAACTGTGGTTTGCACTACTTGTAACAGTTCTTCTGTGCATGTGTGAGTCAAGTCTGCTGAAGGAAGGAGAAAATGTAAGTGGCTGTGTATTGCTTCCTACAAGAGTATAGTTTTTTAAGAAAGCAGAGTTCCTGTGTGTCTTGTAAAAGTATACTTGTCTTTTACAGACTTCCCTATAATGCTGAAACAAGTATAGTTGTCACTGTTTTTCAAAATCTAATTTCTGTCATTCTGGTATAGATGTATGCTTAAACCTAAGGCAATATGGTGGTATCCACAAGTTAGCATAATTTGCTAAGTATACATAGTGCAATCATCAGCATGGGATATATAGAGCTGGGCTTATTAAACAGTGTTTGGAAAAAGTTTTTAAAGTGTGACATTTTCCGTTTTTACATTAATGATGAATAAATGGATTCTGATGTTATCATGCTTCGGGTAATGTATGCAAGCAGTGAATGTTAAGTGATGCCTATGACCATTGCCCCCGACTGTGTTAGATTCTAGAAACTAACAGGGATGGGACTGTCCAGTACTTGGATGGGAAACTAATGAGGAATGCCAGTTGGTGTTTTAAGTGATTTTTAATAAAGTATTTATTTAGAGTGCTTTTTAGTAGTCACATGATATAAATCATATAACAAGATCTGCATTGTTTAATCACATGATCTTTGTTAATGTTAGTTCTGAAGAAGTCCAAATAAGTATATGGATGAAAGTGCTCAACTGAAGGAATAAATGAATGGATTGCTTTCGACATTAAAGTTCTTGTGAAGATTTCAGCATTTTATTTATTTATTTATTCTTTTCTTTTTGTTAATCAGAGTGCAGAAAACAATAGAAATACAAGGAAAAGCAGTAATATGCAGGACTGTTCCTTGAAATGTGAGATCTCCACTGCATTTTAATACAAGGTTTTATAAATCACCTTAAATGAGTCTCAGTCATGAGAGAGGCTAATCTTAATCCATACATATTAAAGTCAGTTTCTAAAAGCAGGTTCTAGTTGCCTTGAGATTTCTATCTTTTTTATTTTATATTACTTTAATTATTGTTTTTTTTTTTTTGACATTTGTGAATCACTGTTTGTGCTGACTTAGGTGGAATATAACCTTGGTTTAAGATTTTTAAGTCTCATTAAGTTGAAAGATAGGGAGAGGTAAAATGTTTGCATTCTTCTGGCTTTTTGCAGTCTCATAGGCCATGAGGTTTTCAATAACTGATAGAAAGATTGCACAATAACCACCCCATATTTATCTGATTTGAATCACCCTTCCAGGGCAGCACAGCAGTGCAGTGGGTACTATTGTTGCCTCACACTGCTTGTTTTTCCAGTTTGGTTGCTGGCTTGAAGTGCCTCCTCCCTTGAGTCTATGTGTTTTCTGTGTGTTCAAGACGGCTTTCACTGGGTGCTTCAGTTTCATTAAAAATGTACGTAAATCAATAAATAGATGGCAATCTAAATTGTAGTTTTGTGTGTGTGTGTGTGTGTGTGTGTGTGTGTGTGTGTGTGTGTGTGTGTGTGTGTGTGTGTGTGTGTGTGTGTGTGTGTGTGTGTGTGTGTGTGTGTGTGTGTGTGTGTGTGTGTGTGTGTGTGTGTGTGTGTGTGTGTGTGTGTGTGTGTGTGTGTGTGTGTGTGTGTGTGTGTGTGTGTGTCTACAGTGTGCATGCATCCTACAATGGACCATTGGCCTTACTGGGTTTAGACTATGCTTTAAGCCTGTTGAATTCAAGGACAGGCTTCCAGTTCTCCTCCAAACCTAAAGAGGATAAACTAGAGTGGGTGTCAGAGAATGAATGAATGAAAAGCCTGTGTTACAGCCAGAATATAAAGGGTAAAGTTGGATTATTCTTATCTAACATCTTGACTTAGTGCTTTGAAATATGGCACAACCCTTTAGTTTACCTGTTTTGGACAGGGTGCAGATATGGCATTTGAAAGACATTACTGGTTAGAGTAGCTTCAGGTTTTTGCCACCACTATTTAGATGTATTTCCATAATAATTTAGTAACCATTAAGCCTGCAATGAACAATTGCTTAGCCAGGATTCATACCTCGTATCTATCAGTTTCAGCGTTTAATGCAAATCTCCCAGCAAGGTAGAAATGCCAGAGTTGAGTGACACCAAGCCACACACAAAAAATGTGTTGTGTAGAAGCCAGAGGGCTGTGTAAAAAAGTGCATTATTCAGTTAAGAAGTCTACATGTGGTTTTATTATGATGTCCTGATACATAATGCTCAGCTTCTGGCAGACCAGTATTGCTTCTAACTGTTACACTACTTTCAAACAGTGGAAAGGCTTTATACTAAAGAGCACTGAGAAGTAGTTTATACCACTTGCTGTAGGTGCAAACTTGACAGGTAAATTGTTTAATAAACATCTGCAGTCTTGTGTAGATGAGCTTCCCACAGACTACACTGTTCATGAGGTTCACAATTAACATCAGATTTGAAGGTCAGGTTATTAACTTCTGACACATTAAACAGAGACTGGCTGCCTGCAAGGTCACCTAACTCTGCTCCACCCATTTTTCTAGGGTATAATTTGTTTTATCAATATAGCCAGCAACCTGTATGTGCACTCCTCAAACCTCTGCATGGAGTATTATTTATTACTTTTTGCCCAGGTTTCATGGCATTCACTTCATGTTAATTGTTTTCTTTTACAGATTGCTTGCACTAGTAATACACTGGCAAAACCATGCCACTTGGCAGCTGCTTCGGTATTAATGCACACACTAACGTGACACATATCTTCTTGGCACTTGACTGAATACAGTTATTTTCTTGACCCAGCAATCGTTCTGCAACATTACACAAAAGCACCAGAAGTGGAAATATTTAAAATTTAACTTGGGTTATACTTTAGCATGTCTTGAAATATTTAATGTCAATAGTTAGTCAGTAGTAAGCATAAAGTATCAGTGGTGTAAAATCATAAAAATCAGCTGTAAGAAAGACCTATACAGGACTATGTTGGGAAAAGTGAATATGACATCAAAATGGTGTAAAAGTATACAGCAATACTGCTGTGATAGCACTGATGAAAATGCTGAAAAGTGAAATGGTTTTTCAGGAAGGTGTATGTAAGAAAGTTACTTTGTTGACATATAATTGAAATAATCCTATAACTATTTCAGGGTCGAAGCATCCCTGGTGACACAAGGCAGAAAGATCTTCACTGCCATAGGACAGTTATACAACTCTAACAGCGTCTATACTGATGTATTCTGTTATAGGAGCAGGTATTGTATGTGTAGTTAGCCCCACCATTTCGACTAATCCCTGCAGATTCCCTGGATTTGATATCACTAGCTATTCTTGCTTCTAACTGTATAGCTGTTTTATATTTCTTCTACTCCTGCAATGTTCAAAAAGGTCAGCAGGACTTTTCATAAATTACATTTGCATTTGTTTCCTATCTCAAAAGCACTGCATGAAAAAAAAAATATTCAAACCAAGTCACTAACACTTTTTTTTGGCAAACCCATATTGGAAATGTGTCAACTCAGTGAAGTTAGCTTTGACGAGTGTGAAATGTACAACAAATGCGACTGTGAAGTTTGTATTTTTTTGCTCTGTTGTGCGACCTCAGGTTTGATATATATTAAGTACCATGTTATGAATTTTGAAAATTGTCAATATGTTCTTTTTATTCAAAGCAAAAGGTGAGTAAAATATTTTCATGTCAACTTTTGCTTACATGGAGGTGTGTCTACAATAGAATATTCCATCCTAAAGTAATGGACCTTTTTGTGGCAGTAAGTATTTATGCTGTAATAGCTGACTAGTATAGATCTCTTAATATATCAGATAATATACAGTACTTACCAAAATGTATTTCTTTCCTCTTTTTTAGACTCTGTTGTACCTCCAGCTGACTATCAACTGATTGACGCTGCTCCTTATGCTCTTAAATCACTACCCACAGTACTACCCCTGGGTTAGTACTGCCTTACCCAACAGCAGGTTGGGAAGGATAAGTAGAAATCATAGGAGGAGCTAGCAGATGTTGACATCACTTATGCTGTCCTGCACACCAAGACCTTTTTCATAGGCCCTCCCCCTTTCCCCCAGCATGCTGAAATTACACTGTGAAGCTGGGTGTGTGGTGATGCATGTCTTCTGAGGATGTGTGCACCCTGGACCACTGAGCAGCCCAGTCATACCTGTCAACTGTCCAGTTTTTCACAGAATGCCCAGATTCTTGCTTCATATTTTTAGTCTGTTTCTCATAAAGTTGTGGTTTTCTGGCAAACATTAACAAATCACTGAGGGCTGAAGTCAGAAAATAACATATATTTAAGTTTCAGACTTCATACCCTTCTGAACATTCATGCTAATACAAATCCTGTTGTTATATCAACTTTCTAAGTTTGTAAGAGTAATATTTAAAACCTGTCCCTATTTTGGGGGCTTTGTCCCCCCCCCCCATTATTTATGGCTTTTTCCAGATTTCTTGGCCATCCTGGCAATCATTCAAAGCCCCATCTTCCACCAGAGCTTTATGAGTGACCTGCCTGCAGTACCATAGTCCCTTCCCCCAGGTAGATACACCTTTCTCCTTGCCACTCTCCTTGCAGATTTTACCCAGAGTTGGCATGCCTTGATGGCAATAGTAAAGTCCAAGTGATCAAACAAGCTAGCCATGGGAAATCCTGCATTACACACACACATACACACACACACACACACACACACACACACACACACACACAAAGTGAATAATTGCTATTATACAGTGCCATTAATATTGCTTACCTTTTTGAATTAACAGCACTGTATGTCTGAACTTAATCCTTGCATTTTGAACAATGATATTGTATGATTAAACGTATTACCTTTCTAATGTTTGTCCTCCATCCTCTGTGGTTCAGGATGGCTTCCTATTGTACTAAGCATTCACTGGACATGTACATGTATGTTAGGTTAGATGAGTTTATGCCACCTTTCCTTCAGGAGTCAGGAGTGCACATGCGTCCCAAAGCTTATGTATCTCTGATGTCCTTGTAGTGAGTAAACAGAATATATTCTTATATTTGTTTTTAAGGAGGGGAGAGTGGCCTAGTTTATTTTCTCTTCTTAGCAAAGTGGAAAGCATGGCAACTGTATATTTTGCTTCCGTTGGGTAATGCTGGATTTGCAATGGACACATTGATTAGACTGTCTGCTCAGCATATATGATTTTTGCATATAAGTTAGTTTAGATTGCATAATTATGCATATGCTTCATATAAAATACCATTTAAAACTGAAATGTAATATTCAGTGAAAAATCACAAATATAAATCCAGCATTTTAGCTATAATTATCAGATTTTGGTTTTCCAAGTTAAGCTAAGTAAAAATTAAAAATAAATACATGCCATATTTTATTAACTTAATAATACATAGGAATATAAATTTAAGCAAAACCAATATCACATTCTGACTAGCATTTTATTTTTGCTTCCCAAAAATCTAAATTAAGGAATATATGAAACTTACGGAATTCATTTAGCATAGCTGCTCAGAGACGTGGTATATATTGGGAAGTACATCATTTCTAAGACTAGTTTTCAGAAATTATTGTAGATATGTCCTTCTCAGCTACAACTTATCAATATTTATAGATTGAGTGGGAAAGAAGACAATCAAATTATGATGCTTAGATATGCATTAGCTTTATTTTTTATTAAATAACAAAACATATATTTCACTTCAACAAGATATGCATACTGAGCAACAGACCATGACAACTAGAGTGAGTCAGTCTTATTGCCATGACAACAGTAACATTTTTTTCTGCTATTCTCACCAATGACAAGACTTGCAGTCATTTCAGTTTAAACCTTAATTAGGCTATGAAATATACTACAACAGTCTTTGGCAGGCTCATTTAATTAGGCTTGAGTTTCCCTACAGATCACAATTCAGTTGTGCCTACTTGGCATAAAAGTTGACATACTCTCATGTTATTTTTAACCTCCATTATATAAAATATATTTTAAGGAGTGAACTGTCAGGAGGTTTCAGTCACACAATATAAATTTTAATTTGTATAGCTAAATGTTAACACTCAATGTGACACATTTTGCATAATACATGCGTATAGCAAGAAAGTAGCATTGCGTTGTTAAAATACGTCAAAACGTGCTGATATTACACATCATCTTAAGATCTTACATGTACAGGATGCACACGTATACATGCAAACATATGCACACACACACACACACACACACACACACACACATACACTGCAATGACATCCTTTACATAGATATCTTCTGTGGCATCAGATCAGCACAGTAAAACAATTTTTTTTTTGGTCCCTCTTGGGACATGTCCATGTCCAAACCTGGTCTACCAGTTCATCTCCTACTCCCTGGACTTACTCCAGTATTGCTGGGGCCATTTGTGGATCCTAAGGGCACCCTGGGGGCTCGGCCATCTTTGCATCCATCTTGGGGGGGATTCTTTATATGCCCTACCCACTCCTTTTCCCCTCTTTCTGTGCTCCTCATTTACATCCGAGGACAGTTCCTGTCTTTGAGCCTCACTTCCCCTAAGGAAAATCATTGGCAAATACCCTCCCACCTGAGACAGGTATGCCAATATCTCCCTGCTGTTCTGTCAGTTACCTGAGCCACTAACCTAACCCTGGTTTACTTGGCAGTAGAAAAAGGCACTATCTCTCTACGTCACCAGAGTAGTGCACCAAGAAAACATACACTAAGTAACTATTAATTTTATTCAAGTCTTTCCTGACAATGCTCACTTATGATTCCAAGTCTCTGAATAATAATAACATGCTACATACTGAGAACTTATTTGTAATCATGCCTTTAGAATTAATAAGAATGCATACACATAAAGTCCCTTCCTCAGTTAGTGATGTCATACATATAGCAGCAAACCTATTGACTGTATTTTTTCTCCTTGATGCTAAACTATTAATTCAGCATGACATTAAATACAAACACAAAAAAGTGAATACAACCATTTCCATAATCAATAAAAGTGTAATATTATGTGGCTACCTTTTGTCAGCATTCCCAGCTGAAATTTGTTTGACTTTGTTCTTCAATCTCTTTACTGACCCCAATTGTACTAAAGCCTACTTATCAAACAGCGTTTAGTTGTAGCTTTTACAGTACATTGATTGAAAGACTTGAATAAAATTTACTTAGTTGTTACTTAAAAATGTTAATTAGTGCATTGCATCTCAATCCTCACCACTCTTAACACCCTCACTACTTCCTCTCTCCACTCACTTGGCCTACATTCTCTGAACTTCTTTAACCATGACTACATTCACTTATTTCTGCCTATACACTTAGACCCTTCCCCTGACCTTCTGGCTTTAAACTTACTGACTGTTTTCTATACTATACACATATAGATTAATTGAAGAAAAGGACAAATGTCTTCATTTCATGCTCTCTGTAAATTCAGTACAACCAAAAAGTTAGTGTTTCTTACCATCTATTGTTAGTTGTTTTTAAGACAGTACTTTTGTAAATGGTATTACAATTCTACATCTGTTGCTGTGTGTACAAGTAACCACAGGAAATGCTGTAAATAATACAAATGCCAAAACTCCACAGCAGTGCAGAAAAGAAAGCCAGTAAAGGTCCATACACCTGTAGGCAAAGACAAAGCCAAGCCAAACCAATATGGTATAAAGTTTAATAAAAATATCCACACCAAATAAGCACTTTCGTTTCACCCATGGAAACTTCATCAGAATGGTGTATTTTCACAAACAAACTGTTAAAATAATCAAAACCTGAATGTGAGTGTCTGTAAGTTAATTACACAACATTTGAAAATTTAAAGAAACATCACATAAACTTGTATACTCTTGTTTAACATATATATATATATATATATATATATATATATATATATATATATATATATATATACACACACACACACACACTTATATTCCAACCTGGTTTCCCAATAACCACCCCTTTCTGGAATCTGAACTTGGTGTGTCACACAGAATTTAAATTTGGCTGAGGAACAAACTAAACGATGTCTGTACAGGGCATTAGTGTCTTTTCCCCTGTTTAGATCATATAAGTGCTCACTATGATAATTGTTGTTTTTTTATTATAATATCTGATGTTTGTTTATTGTTTGTACTTATATTTTGCATTGGATCATGTCTTGGAGCTTATCTCCCTGGCCTCTGCTGAAAATGGACATGTATCCAGTTAGACTAGCCCGGTCAACAAATGTAAAATAAATAAATAAATATATTCTCTGCCTATGGCATCTCTCAATCTTATCTATATAGAATGCATAACAGATGGTACAATATGCCCTGTATAGAATATATGAGCACTTATATGATCTAAATAGGGGCAAAGATACCATTGCCCTGTACAGACATAGTTTAGTTTGTCTCTCAACCAAATTTAAATTCTGGGTGATACAGCAAGTTCAGATTCCAGAAAGGGGTGGTGATGGGGAAACCAGGTTGGAATACCAAGAGATGATATGGCAAATGTTCTTTGATGCCTGTGTAAACCCTGGTTTAAATTACCACCTTTCTATAGTTCCTGCCTTGAAACTGAAAGCAAACATTTTATGACATCTTTGTTGTCATGTTTATGAGATTCTATACACTTTTGTAAATAATATTTGTGTGCATACATTTTTGCAAATATGTGTAAATATTTTTACCAAATTGTGTTGTGCATATGTGTGTGTGTATATGTTAAACAAGAGTATACAAGTTTCTGTGATGTTTCTATAAATTTTCAAACATTGTGTAATTAACTTACAGCCACTCACATTCAGGTTTTGATTATTTTAACAGTTTGTTTGTGACAATACACCATTCTGATGAAGTTTCCATGGGTGAAATGAAAATGCTTATTTGGTATGGATATTTTGTATTAAACTTTATACCATACTGGTTTGGCTTGGCTTTGTCTTTGCCTACAGGTGTATGGACCTTTACTGGCTTTCTTGGTTGCTCTGTGTATCAACTGTAAAACACATAAACCCCCGGATTCTCAAAAGCTTGCATGGAGTGCAAGATCGGTGCAGGAGCTCAAGCAGGCAATATGTCTACCATGCGATCCACAAACAGCCTGCAGGGGCATGCATGAGCACTCCTGCGCTAATCTTGCATGGACTAAGCCCTGGTATGCAAATCACCCCATTTGCAGGTGAAATCCATGCAAATGAGGTGATTTTGCAATCCAGGAAGCTTGCAACAGTCCGTGCAAGACTAGTGCTCTCTGCAGAAATGTACTCGGTTAGTAACCGAGTACATTTCTGCAAAATCCAAAACAGCCCCAAATAAAGGCTGCATATCATGCAGTAAGAATGTCAATGTCAAAGTATAAGGCCATTGGCATTGCAAACAAAAAAATAAATACAAAAATCAACTTTTATTTTTTTTTTTAGCCAGTCTTGGCTGTTTAAACATAGGGCAGCAGCGCGCAAACGGGATGGGAAGGGAATAATAAAATAAACCTAAAATAAGCAGTGTAACTAAAATCACTATTCTGCTATGCAAGTCAATGGCAGGCAGAAGACAACCTGGCCAGTGAGTAGTGGTTGCTAAGGGGGTAGGCTCAGTGTAAGACATGTAACTGTGCATTACCAGGCAATCCTATGCAAATGAGGGGAAGGATAGTGAATCCCAGTTTTCTCCAGCATGTGAGTCAGGTCTCAACAGTGTAAGAGTAGGAATAGCTTGATGCAAGCCTAGGAGTTAGGTGATATCATGGGTGTGTGTGCTTGGCATACTGTAAGCGGACTGGAGCCCTGTGGCTCGGGATTGCTCCTAGCTTAGCACAGCTAAACTAGGAGATGTGTCTAAACCTGCCTAGCACTCTTTACAAAGTCTAAGCGGGTGTGTTTTACAGGAAGAAAAAAGAAGTTAAACCAGGAAATAGCAGCAGTGTGCACATTTGAGTGCTCTGTTTGTGCAGCGCGCACACTGGCTTAAACAGGAAGTCAATGGGAAGGGAAAACAGCAGTAGGAAGGTAATCAAGGAGAACTAGCTTAGCTGGCAGGTGAAATGTATCAGAATCAGCCAATTACACAGACAGCAGACCAGCCCAGAACATTACTATAAACTAAGCAAACACCTTCCCCTCTGTTTTTTCCCACACTCTACACCACTGGTGAAAACAAGCGGGCAACTTTTAACACGCACAACAGCAAAATGATAGGGGCTGCAATAGCTATCATACAACTTGTGAAAAGGGTGTTGGTGGTGAGGATGTGAATGCTGTCGACCAACCCACAGTGAGGAGACTGAGAAGAGTGTACAGACCCAGGGTAACCTACCAGGGGCTACATGAGCTAGAGATAGTGGAGCACTATAAGGTGGACAGGGACCTCCTACAGCAAATTGTTGAGCTGTGCCGGTCACACTTGACACACAGAACTAACAGAGAGGAACTCATCCCAGTGGATACCAAGGTATGTGTAGGCCTAAGAATACTAGCTACAGGTACCTTCCAAAGGCCAACTGGGGATATGATGGGGATTTCACAGACATCAGCATCCAGGATACTCCACCAGTTCCTGGATGCCATGTCAGCACATGTCGGTGAGCACATATATTTCCCCAACACCCATGAGGCACTGGCCAGCAATATGCAACTGTTCCACCAAATAGCAGAATACCCTGAGGTAGTGGGTGCTATAGACTGCATGCACATATGCATCAAAGCACCACCCGGTGAGCAGGGTAGGGTCTGCATCAACCACAAGGGCTTCCCCTCCATCAACTGCCAGGTCATGCTCGATGCCCAGGGCATAATAATGAATGTGTGTGCTGACTGCTCTGGAAGTTATAACGGTTCCCACATCTGGCATCTGACACAGCTGTACCAGAGATTTGCCAGTGGGGACATCCCTCACGGTCATCTAGTGGGGGATGCTGGATACGCACTGGAGCCATGGCTGATGACACCCATCAGAAATGCACACACCCAAACAAGAACTCCATAATGAGGCACACGCACAGATCAGAAATATAATAGAGTGTGTGTTTGGGATACTCAAGTCACAGTTCCAGTGCCTTGACACATCTGGTGGGGCCTTGCAGTACTCACCAGCTACATGTACCCAAATTGTCCTTGTATGTGCCATGCTACACAGTATGATCCTGTGGAAACAGCTGCAGCAGGAACAGCATATGGCAGGGCCACACAGCCTCCCACCATTGCCAAGGCCTGCACAGGCACAGAGTGACTCGGAGGAGGAACAACCTGAGCCTGCCCCAGTAGGCATAAGGAGGCATGCTCACTATGCCATGACCTTGGCAAAGGGGCAACGCATAGTACATACACTGACACAGGAGGGACCCGGGGAATAACACCTCTCTCCAACTCTCGCATACAATAAAATGGATGCCAAACATTGCACTATCTGTGCCTAACCATGTGTAGGGAGTGTACTATGTGCATCCGACATAGGCAGCTCTGCAGCACCACCCTCAATACTGGAACACCCACAAGGTACGAGACTCACACATGCCAGTCGGGGGGGGGGGTCACATACCCAACAACAGTCACAGCCAGCAGGACAGGTGTAGACAAACACAAACAAAGGCTGTGCTATGGCCTCTGAATGAGGCCTATGGGTAACCTCCCCCTCAGGCCTACACAGACAGACTACAGCAGGTCAGGCAATGGGGTGTCAGTTCTGAAGGGTAGGCAGTCAGAAACTAATATGTAGGTAATTAAAAGCTAAGATCTGTAGTACACTGGTATTCCTCTAGCCAGCATGATAGGTAAGACTACAGACTGAAATAGAGTACCCGACATACCAGTACAGTCCTAGCAAATGTGTATAAGTGTCAGGTGTGCCCCCCCATCCTACATAGAAATATAGTAACAGTCAGGTGTGCCCCCCCCCACAGTCCTGTGTAGAAATGTAGAAATAGTCAGGTGTGCCCCCCCCCTTCCCACGTAGAAATATAATAACAGACAGGTGTGCCCCCCCAATCCTGTGTAGACATGTAGAAATAGTCAGGTGTGCCCCCCATTCCATGTAGAAATATAGTAACAGTCAGGTGTGCCCCCCCAATCCTGTGTAGAAATGTAGAAATAGTCAGGTGTGCCCCCCTATCCTATGCAGAAATGTAGTAACAGTCCATGCCAAATGATCAACGGATACCCTACAGAGACAGCATGCTATCTGCAGGTGTACAACACAAAGGTCAGCACTGCAGTACAAACTACCTGGACTCGATCCACACATTCAATACAGATGGCCATACTGGGCATGCCCACACACAGAGTAATGAAGGCAATGTCAGTCAACAACATACTGAAAGGTCATACTGGGCATGCTCACACACAAACATATGAAAGCCATGTCTGCAAACACCAGTGGACCAGACATATCTGGCAGCCGCAGATGTTAGTGCAGACACTCCTCAGTATGCACCACACATGCTTTGCACACACAGTGGATAGGAATACAGGCATTAATGTAAAGACAACACACTATAATAAGCCAAAGGTAGACATACATAGATGTGTGGAAGAGGGTGAATGTGACAAGGAGCCATCCAGGGCTCTCCTACCCAGCACACAACCAAAGGGCCACAACCACACGAGGGTCTGATGTCACACACTGCAGATACTAGCCACTGGTATCTGTTACCATTACAGAGTATGTGGTGCATGTGCCAGCTGAATGTTCAAGGAAGTAGTCATCTAGCAGCTGTATACACGTACCTGTGGAATATGACCCAGGTTGTGCCCACATGTGGCGTGTCAATCCCTAGATGAATGGCTTATGGCCCATGCACACACACTGCCCTCCCCATAGCCTCACTATGACAAGCCTGCTGAGGTCATCTACTGTGAAATACAACTTTGGGAGAGTTGCATCCCATTAATCTCTGTGGCACGTCCCACAACTGTGTACTACTGTAGTGTGATAAACTAGCTAGGTAGGAGTTCTAACCCCAGACTTGGCAACTGTGTGTATGTGTCTGTCTGTGTAGAGAGCAATGCTTTTTAGGGTGGTCACACTCCGTACAATTGAAATGCTCTACTTTGGTAAGGCTGCTGATGTCATCCACCTAGAAATACATCCCTGGAAAAATTGTATCCCAGTAATCTCCGTGGTGCGTCCCATAACTGCATGTTGCTGTAGTGTGATAAAGTATTTAGGTCGGAGTTCAATCTCCAGACATGGCAACTGTGTGTGTGTCTGTCTGTGTAGAGAGTAATGCTTTTTAGTGTAGTCACACTCCCTACAATTCAAACGCTCATCTTTGGCAAGTCTGCTGATGTCATCCACCTAGAAATACACCTCTGGGGAGCTTTACCCCAGTAATCTCTATAGCGTGTCCTGTGAGTGTGACCTGCTCTAGTATGATAAATTAGTTAGGTAACTGTTCTAATCCCAGACAGCATAGGTCTGTGTGTGTGTGTGTGTGTGTATATTTGTCTGTCTGTGGAGAGCGCAATGCTTTTTAGGGTAGCCACACTCCCTACAATTCAAATGCTCATCTTTGACAAGGCTCCTGATGACATCCACCTAGAAATAAACCTCTGGGAAGCTGTAATCCAGTAATCTCCCTAGCGTGTCCTATAACTGCTGTAGTGTGGTAAATTAGGTAGATAGCTGTTCTAATCCCAGACATGGCAAGTGTGGGTGCCTGTGTAGAAAGCAATGCCTTTTAGGGTAGTCACACTCCCTACAATTCAAATGCTCATCTTTGGCAAGGCTGCTGATGTCAACCACCTAGAAATACACCTCTGAGAAATTGTAGCCCAGTAGTCTCCAAGGCGTGTTGTGTAACTGTGTGATGTTGTAGTGTGATAAATCAAGTAGGTAGCTATTCTACTCCCAGATATGGCAAGTTTGTGTGCGTGTTTGTCTGACCCTGTCTGTGTAGAAAGCAATACTTTTTAGGGTAGTCACACTCCATACAATTTGTATGCTTTACTTTGGCAAGGCTCCTGATGTCATCCACCTAGAAATACACCTCTGGGAAGAATGTAGCCCACTTATCTCTGTAGCGTGTGCCATAACTGCATACTTCTGTAGTGTGAAATTGACCTCTGTTAGAGGTTCTATACTCACTCATGTTGGTTGTGGATGTTTTGTGTGTGTTTCAATGTCTGTGTAGGGAGCAATGCATTTTAGGCTAGTCACACTCAGCACATTTCCAATGGTCTACTTTGGCAGTCCTGCTGATGTCATCCAATGTGAAATATACCTTTGGGGAAGGAGGTCTCCAGTAATCTCTGTGGTGCGTCCTATAACAGCTCCATGCTGTAGTGTGCTATAGACCTCCATTTGGGATTCTATACCCACACATGTCAGTTGTGGATGTTTTGTGTGTGTTTCAATGTCTGTGTGGGGAGCAATGCATTTTAGGCTAGTCACTCTCAGTACATGTCCAATGGCCTACTTTGGCAGTCCTACTGTTGTCATCCAATGTGAAATACACCTTTGGGGAAAGAGTACTCCAGTAATCTCCATAGGGTATAATATAACTGCTTAGTGCTGTAGTATAATAAACTTGTTAGGTAGGGATTCAACTCCCAGACAAGACAGGTGTGTGTGTGTGTTTGTAACCTGTATCCTGTGTGGAGGTGGGTGTGAGTATGCGACACCTGAGCCCATTGGGGGGTGGGTTTTGTAAATGTCTTTTATGGTTGCCCAATATCACAATGTCCACTGTACAGGGATAACAGATGTGAAATAACCGAGAGGCTGGGGTTCAAATCCATACCCATACATATGACATCACGGCCAGGCAATCACAGTTAGCAACCCCAGTATTACCCAGAGCACACTCTCAACCCATGTCACATACACACACACACACACACACACACACACACACACACACACACACACACACACACACACACACACACATGCCAAGGCAACAGCCAATATGTGTGTAGTACACTGCATATTGGTGACTGATAGTAACTATGGAGTGATTTCAGTGGCCTATAGAGGACATGGCACCCTGTCCATCTGTCTAATAGGCACATACACGCAGACAGTGCACCTTCCCCATGTTCCCCACTGAACACCTGCAACACCTGTGGTGCCATCACATGTGACCACAAAGGACATACCATGCCTGAAAACATGCCGTGTATGGACAGATGCCACTGATGCCAGGGAATGCAGTTAGCATGCTATCAATATAAGTGCAAGGTTAACCTGCTGTCCATTACCAGTTCCTGCCACAGCTGGCCAAGACTGGCACATCTGATGATAATCTGTGTACACAACATGGGCCCAACACCCCAGGTACAGTTCCACATGTCACTGTACATGCATGTGGGAGGTGTGCACATCCCGGATACCGTCCATGTCATAGACTAGGGAACACATACATGGCAAGCGATGCATAGCATTGGCCACACACAATAGCCACCCAGATGACTGGATGGTGGATACAATACCCACCTATGTGGGCAAATGCAGAAACCACAGGCCTGAGCCACAATGCAGACCATTGTCATGTGGCCTGATGCCAAGGTACACCCATTACCTAGCCTTGCATAGCCATCTGGCACAGTCGACCACCACATACTCATGCAGAAATGCACCCATGCATGTCAGTACTGACACCCTGCGTGTTTGTGTGTGCGTTGTGTGATGCATATGATCACATCTACACTCACCGCAACCCCCAGTGGCATACTGAGGCATGCTGACTGATGTAAGACACCTCCCCATACCCTTTGCCTATAACCTCCATATGACCTGTGTGGTGCATGTGATACCTGCACAGTAATGTGTTGTGGCAATCTCACTAGTGATGAGCTGTATCCCTGGCCCTGCCAAGTGTGTCAATGTGTGTGCGTCCCTGTAAGGGTGTGGCTGGCACCTGTTCATGCAGAAAGGCACGTGTACATCACCTACCGTATAGCTACCATATCCCTGTTGCAGATGTCACTCACCATCACATATATGCTCTGAGGACTCCACAACAGGTAACCTATGTGGTGCATCCAATAACTGCATAGGACTGTGATAGCACTACAAAGTCAACAGGGGTTTGATACCCTGTGCTGGTAGCTGTGTAACACAAACATGCTTAGCTTTTACTCTCCCACCCCTCCCTGACTTGTCGATGCCTCTGTCTGCCTCTCTCACTCCCTCACTGGTGGATCTGGAGACCTATACCTGCTTTTCTTAGGCAGCGGCATGTGTATTTTAGGTAATGCTCATGATCAGCTGATGGCCTCTGCATGAACTACAGCCCTCCCCTAGCTGATTGCATGTGGAACAGCTGTGGTAACATTCCCATAGCCAATTGCATGAAAACACACTCCAATATCTAGGAGCATCATGTTTGTGTTGGTCCTTTTCGTTCACTGTGAGCAGGAACTCGTTCTGTTGTTTGGCAAACAGCATCTCAGATGGAGTGGGGATTTACCTCTGACAACATACTCTGTGGAAACAGGCCAACACACAGGAGGGGGATGTGACTGACCTGACTACAGACTGTAAGTGCTGCTATACTGCATTCAGAGTAATGTTGGTTTAACAGGGTGTGTGCGGATATGGCTGTCCTACATGTACTAATACCTGCCATGTCAGTTGAATGTTTATGAGGACTCCTCATCTGTAGGGTCATCTGCAAACTGGGCAGTGTGTGGTGCCTTTGACTACAGAAGGTAGCGTGAGGATTCCAGTCTATAGATGGTGAAAGCCATGACAGTTACTGACTTCATATCCCTCATAGGACATATGTTGCAACAAACCCTGTTACAACAGTAAATGTATGATATCACAGCAACGTGTCAATATTGGCCCTGTGTATGTGCTTCCAGCCACAACTCAGTCAACCTTTGTACATATGTCATGCATTAAGAGGTGCATATGTGATGTACACCATAATTAGTGTCATCATATCTGATAAGCCAGTGAGATATCAGACTGCTACACATGCTATGTACAGTAGGGGTTATATCTGATGACATAACCTGGACATACTGTGGTTTTTTGCACAGTACTGAGGTCTGTGTACTTATGGTGAATGTTGACAGTGTGTGTATTGTTAATATGCACCTTGGCCTATGTACAGACTGTGGTAGTTGTCATCATCCTAGGTCCCGTCCTATCTGAAGTTACATGCTTCTCCACTGTATGTTACCATATTGGCTTACATGTTTGTAGGGCCATACATACACATGTCCCATACCACAGTCAGCCATCAGACCAAACTGTGTAGCGGCCCAATATATGTAGGGTTAGTGTGTGAGTGGCACATATGAGGATGGTGTTGAACAGATAGTCCATATACTGTAATATTATGCTAGCTTGCCATATGTGGCTGTGTTCTCATTGGTTGTGGTTATGCACTTTTGCACAGGTGTATCTTACCCTGGGCTGTGACAAGCCTGTACAGCCTGCTATATATGCAGGTACATGTGCATTCCCCCATAGGAGATGTAGGCCAGTGTTGAGCCAGTCTGCCTGTAGCCTGCACAGTGCACTGTTACATGCCTAGCAGCTTAGTGTACTTACCCAGTGAGATGTCACATGCAGATACTTGCCAGATGTACTGCTGCCAGGCCCCCCTTAAAAGTCATGTATGTCAGACAGAGCAGTGGGATGCTGTACAGATGTATCTCAATATCTAGTGGGTAGTATGTGGCCATGGCACCCCTGTACTAGTGGTTATTATGTGTCAGGCCAAACAGGGGTGTGTGAATGCATAACCTATGGTGGCATATGTATACCAGTCATTATGTGTTATACCCATCTACATGGCTGTTAACATCCTTATTGTCAGGCATGGTACACATGTTTTGCACTAGGGGGTTCTGTGTATACCTCTGGACTGTAGAGAGTGTGTCAGAATGTCCACACATATTGGCCAATATCTCTGCTGCAGTCATCAGGGGCAGTACATGCTAGTAGCCGTACTTTACTATGATGTCCTTAGGATGTCTGTCAGTAGCCAATGGCACACATGTGGAAAGCAGATGTGACCTCACACACACCATGTCTGTGAAGACAATCCCAGTTATAGTAGCAATAGTATATAGAACTGTAATAGTACACAAATAAAGGTTTTCCATTTCTGCAAACCTGTGTGTGGTGTTTTGTCCTATGACCTCTCTGTGGGTATATGTTGCAGGCAATGATTGTCATTTGTATGGGTGGCCCATACAGTGTCCAGTTGTTCAGGTGTGAACTGTAGGCATAGTGGCTGTACCTTCTACATATGTATCTTACTGTACATATCTCTGCGTGTGTATGTGTAGTCACATGTATATTTATATATATGTAAATATATATATATATATATATATATATATATATATATATATATGTGTGTGTGTGTGTGTGTGTATATCTGTATCTGCATATATGTGTCTGTGTATATGTATCCTGGGGATGTTGATAGCTTCCACATTTTACATTTCCTATGGGGACCAGACTGTACTGCATGATATGTTACCAATACCAGCCTGACATCATACAGGTGGGATGTAGTACTGTTAACATCCTGTGCCCATGTCGTGTCAGGTCCTGGATATGGGTTCTGCAAAACTTGATAGTGTATTGCAGGGTGGACGTGTTTGGCTGTGGGGGGGGCATGCCTATTCGTACAAGACATATATTGTTTGGGGCCTCTCAACCCCATTAACGGTGCATGTGGACATATTCGTTTTTGTTAATCTACCATTGCTATCTACAGATGTATGGCCACATATACCTATATACATATATATATCTGCTTACATGTATATGACTATGTCCGTATATACCTACATAGATAGATATCTGCGAACATACATGTACCTTGCTATGTATATGTAGACATATAGGTGTAGACATATATATGTGTCGATGTAGGCTTTTGCATGTATATATGTTTATATACATACATATATATATATATATATATATATATATATATATATATATATATATATATCAACATATATAGATATGTTGTATCTGTTTAGATATTAATATATTTACACACACACACATACAGCTAGATGTTGGTATACATTCTCTGTACTGTTGCATGACTGGACTGGATGATATGTTTCTGAAAACATCAGATTTATGTATATCTGTCATGGCTTAGTGGTAGGCTTCGAGCCTTGCAGAGGCAGTTTATTTTGTTCCTGGGCAGAGCACAGGCCATTGGATACAGAGTGATTAAGGCACTTTAAAGCAGTTGTAAGCGGGTTTGCACAGGTTTGCACGGGTTTGCATGGAGCTAAACACTGATAACTTCTGGTTACATTTTATTATACTCGGCTTCTAAATTGCTTAATCTGTGTATGCAGTGCTTACCTCCATGCAAACCTGCTTACAACTGTTCAAAAGTGCCTTAATCACTCTGTATCCAATGGCCCTTGTTCTGCCCAGCAACAAAATATGCAGCCTCTGCAAGGCTCAAACCCAGGAGCCTGCACGCCACAGCCAATGTGATTTACCACTAAGCCATAGCAGATACACATAGCCCTACTGTTTCCACAAACATATCATCCAGCGCAATCATTCAACAGTATAGGAAATGTACTTTTAAATCTAGATGTGTGTGTGTGTGTGTGTGTGTGTGTGTGTGTGTGTGTGTGTGTGTGTGTGTGTGTGTGTGTGTGTGTGTATACATGTGTGTGTATATATATATATATATATATATATATATATATATATATATATATATATATATATACACACATATATAAAAGTAAGGAGATATACACCTCTCTCTCTCCATGCATACATCTATACATATATGTCTACATATATATATATATATATATACAGCAATATATATATATATATATATATATATATATATATATATATATGTGTGTGTGTGTATATATATATATATATATATATATATATATATATATATATATATATATACAGATATATATCTATAGATATAATAGTGAACATAACAAAGACATATATGAACACAGGCACCGTTAATGGGGGTGAGGGGGCTCAAGCAACATAAGTTTATACGTATTGATATCCACCCCTCCCAGCAAAACAGGTCTACCCTGCAATACAATACCATCTGTTGCAAATGGCATAACCAGGACCTGACACTACATGGCCACAAGATGTTAACAGTAAGCCATCCCACCTGTATTATGTCAAGCTGGTATTGGTACCATATCATGCAATATAGTCTGGCTACCATAGTGAATGTACAATTTGTAAGCAATAAACTGTCCTAAGATACATATACACAGACACGTATGCAGATACTTATACATGCATATATATATATATATATATATATATATATATATATATATACACATACATATAAATATGTCACTACACATACACACACCGAGATATGTCTAGGAAGATACATAATCAGAGGGTGCACACCATACTGAACAGCCAGTATCCCTACAGTTGCAACCTCATCCGATGGACAGTGTATGAGTCACCCATACCAAAGACAATTGTTGCCTGAAACATATACCCACAGAGAAGTCAAAGGATGTAACAGAACACACAGGTTTGTATACATAAGAAAGGTTTATTTGTGTACTATTACGGTTGTATATGCCATGTCATATAGCTGATTATGCTTTGAAATACATACAGAGTAATACAACTCTCAAACAGATCATGTATTACAGTAATCCAAAAACATCACATCTGTAGGTGTCCACGCCAAGGCCTTCAAGTAGTACAACAGGAAAGACAGACTGGGCCACAGGATAACAAGCAATCAACAGTATATAATGCAAATGTATAGCCCAGTGGCCTCTAAATACACTCTGCATGCAATCCCTAGGGGGAAAAGGCCTAGGTTGACACAATGGGTGTTATCCATTACATAACAATGCATAAGTGAAATCATCACAATCACACTGATGGCAGTAAGCAGTAGGCCAGCAATGTTCACAAGGTGAAATGTATGGTAATGTACATCTGCATACCTTAAGGCAGCTTACTACTGGTATTCCTTACATGTTGTAACACCCTAGAATACTTATGGTGCATACCCCCCCCCATACACTGACTTTGCTACATATACTGACCTCTAGACTGCAGAGGTGCACACATGTGTTGTGAAGATGAAACCCACATATATATGGAGCATATGTTCTGTACACCATTATTTATTGACATCATACCTGATAACAAGCCAGTCAGATAGACTGCTGGACATGTTGTGTGCAGTAGGGGTTGTTTCTGAGGATATTACTTGGACATTCTGTGTTTGTGTGTACAGTACTGTGGTCTGTGTACGTAGGGCAGGGGTCTGCAACTTTCACTATCCAAAGAGCCATTCCTGACCCCTCACCCACCACACTAAATTCATCGGGATGCACAACAGCTATCTGACTCCTAAAATGAAGATAGCAGAGCATATACAGTTTCATATATAGTTATACTAAATATAAGATAACTAAGTGTATAAGAACAATACCTAACATATGTCCATAATTGTGTTCCTGTGTTGGGATTGCTTGATCTGTGTGTGTGTGTGTGTGTGTGTGTGTGTGTGTGTGTGTGTGTGTGTGTGTGTGTGTGTGTGTGTGTGTGTGTGTGTGTGTGTACTGTGCGGTAGAATGTCCATTAATCCTCAGAGGTACAGGGAGCCACTACAGTAGGGTGGAATCCAGAACTGCAGGTTGTAGACCCCTGAGTTAGCATGATTGATGACAGTATGTGTATTATGATTACAAACCTTGGGCTCTGTACAGACTGTGGTAGACGCCATTGTTCTCGGTCCTGTTCTATCTGATGTTACATGCTGCTCCAGTGTATGGTACCCTATTGGCTCACATGTCTGTAGGGCCAGGCACACAAATGTCCCATACCACAGACAGCCATCAGACCATACTGTGCCATGATCAGTGCATGTAGGGTTAGTGTGTGAGTGGCACATATGAGGATGGTGTTTATCAGACAGTCATTATAGTGTCATATTAAGCTTGTGTATCATATGTGGCTGTAGCTGCGTTGACACTGGATGTGGGTATGCATTTTCTCACAGGTGTCTGCTACGCTGTGCTGTGACCTGCGTGTCAAGCCCACTATAATCGCAGGTACATGTGTATTCCCCCATAAAATATGTAGTCCAGTGTTGTGGCAGTCTGCCTGTAATTTGCCCAGTGCTTTGTGACATGCCTAGCAGCCTACTGTAATTACTCAGTGTGCTATTATGTCCAGTTATTTGGAAGACATACTGCTGCCAGGCCAGCATAACTGTTGTGTATTTCTGACAAAGCAGTGGTATGCTGTACAGATGTATGTCACTATCTACTGGGTAGTATGTGGCCATGTGAACTCAGCACCACCAGGTATTATGTGTCAGGACAGACTGGTGTCTGTGCGTGCATACACTGTGTGGGCATATGTACTCCAGTATTGTTGTGATATACCCATGTACATGGCTAGTAACATCCACATTGGGAGGCATGGCCCACATGTCTCACATGAAGAGGACATGTGTACACTTCTGGACCGACCACAGAGTGCCAGACTGTCCACATATATTGGTCATATCCCTGCTGTAGTCCACAGGATCTAGCAATGATACTGTACTATGATGCCCTTAGGATGTCTATCCATAGCCAATGGTGCACATGTCTACAGCAGATGTGACCTCCCACACCCAACATGTCTGTTAAGACACCCCTATGACAGTAGCAACAGTCTACATATATACCTGCAATACATCCATGACATCCCTTTGCACTAAGGGGTTGGGACTATTGGTGCTGAGGTAGTACTCCACTCCATGTTCTGGACATATGGTAAACATATATGTGTACACATACATCCACATATCTATATAGATATATATACACATATACATATCCACATACATATATGGAGATATATATGTACATATATATATATATATATATATATATATATATATACTTATACATATAAACACTCACACATATACATATACACAGCAATGACTTCAACAAGTGGCTAAGCTTCTGATGCCATTCAAAGGGGTATCCAGTATCTGTCTGTCTGGGAACGGCATGGTTGACAAACCATGATGCTTTGCCAGAGATGGTCTGCACCTGTTGCCCCTGGGATTCAGGTTACTGGCTACATCTCTTGGCACCCCCATAGTGCCTTATCTTAGCAAGGTTCAAAGGACAGAACCACCACCGTAACAGATACAAGCATGCAAAACTGAAGGTAATGCTACTCAATGCTAGAAGTCTAAACCTAAAAAGGCACTCTCTTGAGGCACACCTACAAATGGGTTAACATCGATATCTGTGCAGTAAATGGGACCTGGTTCAATGCTCCAGAGAGCATACCTGCAATACCAGGCTACAACTCTTATCACACATTTTGGGTACCAAACCAAGACCACAACACTACAGGTGGAGGAGTGCCCATATTCACCAAGGTTATTCACACCTCCAGCCTAGTTCCCAACACAATGCATCTGAAAATCTCCAGGTGCAACTAGGTAAGACTGCAATCCAAATTTTAGCTTGCTACAGATCCCCCACCATGCCCCAAGATTCTCACTACAGCTTTATAAACATACTGGACAATATTTAGATAAAACCAAACACCATAATACTGGGTGATTTCAACTACCCTGCCATTAACTCGGAAAACTACTCGGGTACCAACACCTTTTACCAATGGTTCCTGGAATTCATACATTCCAATCCCCTGGATCAATTAATCTGTTGTCCAACCAGGGGCTCCAATATCCTAGACCTGGTCACCCCCTCATTGGTCATGTCTGACCATAAGGTAATCACCGTTGACATCCACATCCCATCCCCACCTGCCAGTAAGGAAACTTCCATAAAAACCCTCTCCAAAGCCAACATCATGCGACTCAAGTCAGAAGTGACAAACCTCATAACACCCATGGAGACGGGAGCTGAAAGTGCCCACACTAAGACACTGTATGAGCACATCCACTCATGCATGAATTGTGCCATCCCAAATAAAACCAAGATGCTGTCCTCCAAAAAAGGAAGCCAATCTGGTGCTCCACTACTATAAACAAACTATACAACAGAAGGAAGAAACTGTTGAAGAAAAAAGGATAATCCCAAAATGCAAACTGCTCCCTTACTAGCCTCAGTCAGAAGCTGAGATCCCCCAAAATCCTCCAAAGCTTGTTATGTAAATATAATTGCCAAAGATTCCAAAGACAACCAAAAGGCATTCTATAGTTATGTCCAGAATCTAAACGGCAATGCTCAGAACTGCTCTGAGCGACAACAGACTGGCATTAAATATACTGATTCCAAGGAGTTTGCCAATATCCAGGCAGATCAATTTAGTGCCACATTCACCCACCTCTCACCCCCTAAAGGGCCCATCTCAGTACCAAATGATTGCCAAATTCCAGTAATCATGGCCACACACATAGAAACTGCACTCTCCGCAGCTAGGAATACAGCATCCATGGGACCAGATGACATCCTAGGCTGTGTAATACATGAACTACAAAATAAACTTGCACCTCACCTAAGTATGCTTAATCATAGCCTCACCTTAGGCTTCGATCCCACTGAGTGGCACACAGTTACAGTTAGCACACTCCACAAGGGGGGATCCACCTTGGATCTCAGGAACTACCGTCCCATCAGTCTGACGAGCCTGATCTGGAAGGGCATGGAATGCATTATCATGGAATATATAAACAAAGACATTGGCAACCATCAAACACTGGACCCTACCCAGGTTGAGCTCGTGAAGGGCCAATCCGGTCTCCTGAACCTGATTGACTACTTTGAATCTGTCTCCAGAGCTGTGGAAGAGGGTAAGGCGGTCCACACAGCCTGTCTGGACTTGGCCAAGGCCTTCGACACCATCCCCCACTCTCGAGACAGTTAAACTTACGAAGCTGGCCATAAACTCCTGTGTCACTCGATGGGTTGCCAACTGACTTACTGATGGAACCCAGACTGTAAAATTAGCCATCTCCAATCCCAGCTCCAGACAAGTGACAAGTGGAGTACCTCAGGGTTCAATCCTGAGACCGCTCTTGTTTGGCATCTACTTCTCTGAAGTACAGGCCAACACTACGAAACTCTGGCTAACAAAGTTCACAGATGACTGCAAACTGGGAGCCATTATTGCATTCCCAAATTATGTGGATATTCTACAACAGGGCGTTACAGTAACAGATGCTTGGTGCCAGAGCCATGGGCCCAAGCTATGACCACCTACAACAATGCACCGCAGTACTGACATGTGTAGATGTGCATTACTGAGGATGGCAGTGTTTGTGTATTAGTACACCTGTAGTTGGGAATTCCATGATGGCCTTCACAACCACCTCAACACCCATTGCAATAGTTAGATGTGGCCGCTGCTGTATTGGACATGACATGTACCCTGTTGCACTCCTCTCCCTAATGGCTACATGTGCCTTGCAGTACCAGCACAACAGTGTTGTACAAATGGGTCGATAGCCATGGGAAACCCATTGAGGTCTGCCAAGTGTGTGCATGTGTGCATGTCTGCATATCTGTAGAGTACACCATTCCAAGGCCACATACTCCTATTACACTACACATTGCCACACAGTAGTACACATAGTGTTGTCACTGCCCATAGGTGAGGCATGGCAATGCAACACACTACTATGGCTGTGGCATGTGCATTAGATACATATCTCTTGTAGTACTACTGTTGTGATATACAATGGGTTGTATTGCCGTTGTGGGCAATGTGTGATAGTGGGTATGTCAGAGTGTCATAATGGGTTCCAGTGCATACAATATCCACTGGGGATGTGGGTACTGTGTACACTGTCATTACACCATGGTACACCCAGTATATGTCCCACATACCACTTTCTGGTAACCACTATCACCATCAACCATACAGGTAACTGATACCACAATACAGCCCAGTTATGCATGTGCTGTGTGCAGTCTACCTTATTAGACATACAGACTAGTTAGCACCAATAAGCCCAGGTCTCTAAGGTGTGTGTCTGCCTGTTATGTGTCTGTCAATGTGTATATGATGGTATGACACACTATGTGTTGTCCATATACAACCATTACATCCCCCATTACCATATTGTACATGTCTGTGGATGTTCTGCATGTAACATGTAACCTGGTACACACCTCACCCTAAATGTTGTGTGGTGTGTGCAATGACAGCCACACAGTTCAGTAGCACTACATACCTAGGTAGGGGTCTAGTCACAGTGTTGCCAAGTAAGGATGTGCGTGTACGTGGATGGGTTGACATAAGGTTGCAGATTATACATGTCCCAGCGGGTCACCTGTCAATGTGACACAGGCAACTGTTATAAAAATCTGTGACATGTGTGCAACTGTACACCGGATATGTCACAGCTATGGTGTCACCATAGTGCCATAACCTTTGTGGAATATGACTGCAGACCATCTTCCTGCTGACACATGTACACCTACAACACAAATGGATAACATTATGGAGATCACAATCAATCAGTGTTACTAACAGCTGAAATGCATCATAGCTGGATGGCTACACTACCTGACATGTATGCATTACACATTATCCCTGACAACATCTTAGACTGCAGTACATTCCTGCACTCTATTACAGTCACCGTGTGCATCAGAACCATATTAGCCTGTCCCCGCATCAATGTTATGGATGACAGGGATGTGGCACAGGTATCATCATATGCACAGGGTGTGTCACTGGTTTGCTAGAGGCCGAGGGTGGTCCATACATTTGACACCATGGGTGTGGGTGAGGGGTTTAATTTTTTGAATGGGGTGTGATGATGTGGTGTGTGTCGGTATGGGGTTGCCCTAGGTGTGTTTGCATAGTATGTGGGTATGCATGCACACAGTTCTGCCATGTGGCTGCACTATACAGGTGTTTTTGGACAGCTGCAGACCATACCTGGCAGGGTGTGCAGTTCACCACTTCCGGCCATGGACACTCAGACTGTGCCTGCTAGGGGTTCCATGGGCATGTGCAGGTGCAAACCTTGATGTGCTACTCTCCCCTGATGATGACAGATGTCCACTGGAACCATGTCCCGCCTGGGACTGGCCAGGGCCATGTGCACGAGGCCTGCTGTGGTGTGGTGTGGTGTGGACAGCACCCTCAGTGATGTGCTGGGACTGGTACTGCCACTACAGAAGTGGTTTGGTGTCCTAGTATGTCCACGTCGACCTGCAGCTGTTGGTGTTTCTGGCCTACATCCATGTGGCTGTCGCACCACTCCCACCAAGTTTTCAAGCACAGACATACCACGGTCAAGGAGGCCCACCATTTCACCCCACCGTCTATCCATGATCTCATTCTGTTCACAGAGGGCAGCAGCAAGTTCACGGATGTTGTCACTTACAGATGAGAAAACAGCCCTCTGCAGCCTCAGGCCCTGTCTGGTGTGCATTTCCATACGTGCCTGTCGCTCCATGACAGCCTGAAACATGCGCCTGGTGGTACCAGTTGTGGCACCTCTGCCAGGGGCATGATGACCAGTGGCCTTCCCACGAGCACCATGTTACATCTGCCTATGTGGTGCCCTGCCAGACATCTGGCTATGCCAACTGTGACCTGATACAGTTGGCATGGAAACCACACTCTCCTGGGCACTGGCACCAACCGCCAACTGTCCCTCTGCTATGGCCACTGGTGATGGGATATATATGGGCACTGTAACTGTGTGTGGGCTTGGGGTGGCTAGGAGGATGATGACAAATGATGGCGCGGTGTTGGCCTCTGACAACCCCACCTGTGCCTCAACAGTACCACCATCATCATCATCGGTATCTGTACGGACACCAACCTCAAATTGCATGCAGGAGAGACCCTGACCCATCTCTCCACCTGTGGGGGAAACAAACATGCATGTTAAGACCTGTAGAGCATTGCATAACAGTATACACACACACACACACACACACACACACACACACACACACACACACACACACACACCTACATGTGAGGTTGCACAACTTTTGTACACACAGTCTTCCCACTACCCTTCTGTCAGCATGCATTACATATGGTACTCAACAGCATGCAGTGCAGCTATAGTGACTTCATGCTGGCACCAGTATACATGAGTGTGATGCATGGGCTGTGTTGATAGGTGATGGCCCTTTCCCTTGATAACACTGCACCCATGTACACAGTGTTACTGTGGACCTGTTCTGCACCCTGCCTTGTACTGTGCACCATAACTCTCAAGTGTACAAACCATTGCTGCATGTGTAGTACTGTGTCAGTTATGTCAGCTCCAATGATCACAGCCCCTATATATTTGAGTGACACATACCTGGGATGATATGTGGACAGATGTCATTTGTGAATGCCTGATGTCTGGTTTACAGATCACAACATCAGCAGTGCATGTATGACTGATACAAGACTATTACACTGACAACCGCCAGACCTTACCATGGCTATGTGGGGGTGCCCTACACATGTCCCACAACTCTGCATGGTTGCAAGGTCTATTCATTTGCATATCCCTTGGAGTTCACACACTGCCATCACTATTGCTGTGGAGTTGGGGTTACGTCTGCCACAGTTACTGAACCTGATTGTGTGCAGATACAGCCATTCTTAGCATACGTAGGATCCCTGCTGCAGTGCACTGCTGTGTCATGATGACACACCCTCCCCACCTCCAGCCGTTTTGCAGATACTTGACAACTATGGCCTACACATGTGTCAGTTTGCAGTATCCCAAGAATGGGACACTATGTGCAACAGCCTGCTACCAGCTAATTATGTGGACCACAGTATTATGTTATGCCATAGTGTTGATCTGTAACGGTTTCTGGTTGCTATTGTAATACAGGTGTATTTACTGTTGTAGCATCATATGAGGCTGTTGGTTCATACATGTCCCTACTGTAGGCCATGTGTCCTGCCATTCTTCTCATCCCTGTGGACACATTTCACAATGACAGGATGTTAGTTATCTTGCATGTGTCTGATGTACCCTTCTGATACCCCATCATGGTCTCCACTGTGATGCGGTGCATTTCACAGCAACAAAATGTGAACATGTTCAGCATGCAGTATGGATAGGTGTGTTAGATGTATGCATGGAATATCCCATAGCTATAACAGGGTCTATATTAGTTCAACAAAACAGCACATCATCGAATACAACAACCTCAAACTTCTAACCAGGAAATCTAAAAACATTGAAAGCTCAGAACAGCGAATTTTTTCCCTGGGGAAAAAAACTCACTGTTCCAAGAAACACACACAGAACACAAGCACACCAAAAAAAAAAGCAATCCACACACATACACTTAAAATCCTACATCTATCTATCCACTATCCTTAACCCAAACCCTAACCCTAAGGTCTGTCACTATTGCATACTTACCTCACCTGCGCCCTAACCCTAACTCACATACCCCGCCTTAACCCTAAAGTCTATCATTATTGCACACTCACCTCACCCACTCCCTAACCCAACTCACATACCCCGCCCTAACCCTAACATCCACACAATTGCACACTTACCTGAACCCAAGCCGTAACTTTCCACCACAGTGCTGAAAATAGCAAAGCCACAGAAACGGACAACCAAATTCTTTCCCTAGGAAAAAATTTGGTTATCTGCAGCTTCACTATTTTCAACATTTGCTGTTTTCAGTTTGATATTAGACCATTCAAAGTATTAACACTTCGATGATCTAATATAGACCCGCTATTACATGCCCGGTGTATTGGCAAGCATGAACATAAACCATACTCACTGACTACAGGCTGCTGGCTTGGTGGTATCCTAGAGGGACCTACATAATAGTGTGAGAGAGTTGATGTCAGTGACCACAGCTGTGGCATTCATAGAGGGTGGGTGCAGCATTATGGTACATCAACAGTAGACGTACACAATACTACAGCTTATGCACAGCTGTTTATTAATACTACACAGCAACAGACTATGTATATGACATCTCAGATATTCATGATCTACCTGTACAGATGTGGATGCATACACAACAGTGGTCTAATGATGTGTCCTGGGGCCTTACCTGCACACTCCTCAGCCGGTGTGTTGGTGGCACCCACCTCCACAATGCTACTTGTTAGTTGTTGGTTCTGCAGGCGGACAGGTGCCACAAGGCTGCTGAGAAGCTCCTCCACATGAATCAGGGGTGGATGGATGGCATGCTCCCCCCTGTTGTGAGGTGGTCCCCCATACAGCAGCTGCACACTGACATACATGGTGAAGCAGGTTGCTACAATGATGCCAGACTTGCTCATAACTGTGGTTCTGCAGGCCGACATCATTGACCCTGTAGACTAGATCATTCCACAGGGTGGTCCTCTCCTGATGAGCATGGGCTGTCCTGCTGAAAAGTAGTGGGTAGTGCTGTATCAGGTGTGTCAGGATTATCTCAGTTTCTGCAGCACTGAAAGCTGGTAATCTGGCATGAGACATCTTCCCTGAAAGACATAAAGATGGAAGCAGGTCTGAGCAACTCATACAGCAGGGTTACCATAGTTCTTAATACACATCTCTGTCTCCCCACACCATATCAGCTACAACAAACCATTCACACAATGCAACTGGTATGTCGACAGCTTACCTACCATTGGGACATATATTGTATTGTACCACGCTTTGTGCTATGTGTTTGTACCATGCTTTGTGCTATGTGTTTGTAGCCATGTTCCCTGTGGGGACACTGTCTTTGCTGGCCTGTTACAGACTATTTCACCTGCATGCCATTGTCAATGCCACTATGGCTCCACATGTGCATGTGGTATGCATGCTATGTGATTTCTGCACATCTGCCATTCTGTGTAATTGGGGATATCTATGCATGCTGTTGGACATGTTCTGGGATTGTGTGGACTATTACAGCCCACATATGTTCCATAACAGTGACACAATAGCATGTGTAGGGGTTAATTGCCAGCAGAACCACCTCTCCCACCTCATCTGGCCATGTTACCAGGCCACATCACATCTGGGACCCACCATGGGACCTTATCATCTACTATTCCTGCACTACCTTCAGGTGGAACCACCTCAGGAGATGGTGTGTCCCCCCATGAGCACACACAGACAGAACCCTGTCACCCAAAGTCCGGTCCAGGGTTTGGTGCATAGGAAGCTCCACAGAGACATGGGGGATGTGCTACATCACCTGGAGCCCTGCAGTACACATAAACAGGATGGACATGCTTGCTCCTCCTGCACAGCCCACAGCCCAGGCACCTTTATGACCATGTAGATGCTGTCGTGACTGTCCATGGGTGGGGACCTTGGTCCCATTCCTTCCATATGGGGGCTCAATGGCATACACATTCCAAACAACACTCCCCATCCACGGTGTTTACACACCACATGTGCCATATACCAGCCCCGTATGCTGTCTTTTCATTCTTCAGACCCAACCTACATACCACAATTTGCCTACTAGCCTTCACCAACATACAAATCCCACCTTCACAAACAAATGCGATGTGTTCCCAACATGGGTTACACACCACACATCAAAGTCTATTTTGCACCCATGTACTGCTGTATATATATGTTGTGTATTGATATGTGTGATGTTCTCTCACACATATCATGGAAGGGGACATATAGTTACATATATATGTGTGTGTATATATATATATATATATATATATATATATATATATATATATATATATGTATAAATATGTAGAAGTATTATGTTTTGTTTGTGTGTGTATGTGTGTGTGTGTGTGTGTGTGTGTGTGTGTGTGTGTGTGTGTGTGTGTGTGTGTGTGTGTGTGTGTTTGCATATATAGGTAGACATGCACGTATAAATATATATATATATATATGTATGTATGTGTGTGTGTGTGTGTCTGTGTGTGTGTATGTATATATATATATATATATATATATATATATATATATATATATATGTGTGTGTGTACATATATATTGTCGGTTGTTTATATACCTATATGTATACGAGTGTCTGTATATCTGTAGACATACATGTCTAATTATATCTCACACATATATTTATCTATATGTGGGGTGCATACAGACATCTGGCCCACACTCTGTGACTCTCTTTTCTTCACAGCTACACTGTTCTGCCTTGCTGCAACACAGACAGGTGTCACATGTGAACACAGACTAACATTAGGGTGGTATATATGGTGACAGATTGCAAGTAAGCCTATTATACACCTATGGCATTTGTGCATGCTACATTACACATTAACATGGCTGTCCTGCAAGTGGTGTGCTCTGACACCCATGTGTCTATCATGACGGCAGTACTTCCACCACCAGCTATTGCCCACACTAATATACCAAACACAGATATTATGACTTACATCTTTGTCATTCACTGCTGATCTGTACAGTTGATAGGTATGTTCCACTGCCTACAGGGACAGACAGTATTGTCCAGAGCAGTTGTTCTGCAGGACATCATTACAGGAACAACTACTGATGGCACATATAAATCATTCCACATCATATATCCTATTATTCTATACCACATACTACAATTACATTCATATATGTTTTACATGCCTGTTAATATTTTTTGACAGCTGTGGCAGCTTTCTGTTGTTTATGTTTTTTTTTTTTTGTGTGTGTGTCTCTCTCTCTCTCTCTCTCTCTGTCTCTCTCTCTCTCTCCACTATAGGGATTGGTTTGAATGGATTGCAGCATGGCTTTTGTAGGTGATGCACATGATCAGGTGATGGGCTCTGCACCAATCAGTGTGCACCAGTTGCTAACTGCATGCAGCCTGCTGTGTAGTACTTCGGATAATCACTGTCATGGCAACCCATTACCATAAAATACTGCCTCATGTGGGCATTGTTTCTTAACCTTTCCAGTATGGAGGACATCCTTCCTGTATGTGGGCAGCAGTGTTACAGACAGCAGGTAGAAATACCTCTTACAGCAGGACTTGCAGACACAGGCCAACTACACATTTGTATAAGGTTCCAGACCTGCAGACAGAGTGAGTATTGTTGTTATGTGCATTGTATATTGCTGGTTTTGCAGTGTTTGTGTGTACATAGTAGTTTAGGATGGAATATAATCTGTCTGCATAGCTCTCAAATGTGGGCCTATCCACATGATTGCCAGTGGATTGTCTGTTAGGTTTTGTCTGTGCACCACACATGCCTTGTCCTAGATATATCACTGGCAGTATGTCTGTTGCGTGCTATCAGTAGATGGCTACATCCATTTGTGTTTCTGATGTCTTATTCCTGCAACAAATCCTGTAATACCAGCAATTTCCAGGGTGTGTAACAGCAATATTGCAAATATGGCCCTGTGTCTCTGCCACTGTCCTCTGTATATATGGCAGGCTTTGTCCTGCTGTGGTACAGTTAGGGGTTGTTAGGTAATGGCCTACCATTATTTACTGCTAGCATTCTTGCTATCATCCCAGTCATATTGTGGACTCCCACAAAATGTGTTGGTCAGGGCCCATACAGATGGGGGTAACAGTTGGACAGCATATATATGCCCTTGTACATTCCAGAGGTCAGTGTGTGGTACAGTGTTCTTTGCCCTTGTACAGCCTTTTATGGGGGAGGGGTATTCAATGCTATCAACCAAGGCTGTGACAACATGTCATGGATATCAGTGTTAAGACACATTGAGGCAATGCTAGAAGTCTAAACCTCAAAATGCACTCTCTCGAGGCACTCCTTAAAATGGAGAACATCGACATCTGTGCAGTGACAGAGACCTGGTTCAAGGCTCCAGAGAGTACCCCTGCATTACCAGGCTATAATTCATACCACACCTTTCAGCCACCTAACGTGGACCAAAACACTAAAGGCGGAGGCATGTCCATATTCATTAAGGATATCCACACCTCCAGACTAGTTGCTCAGCATAATGCATCCGAGATTATCCAAGTGCAACTAACTCTGGGCAAGACTGCAATCCAAATTGTAGCTTGCTACAGATCCCCCACCATGCCCCAGGATTCCCACTCCTCATTTCTTAATACACTGGAAAATATTAGGGTACAACCTAACACCCTAATAATGGGCGATTTCAACTACCCTACCATTAACTGGGAAAACTACTCATGTACCAACTCTTGTGCTCAACGTTTTCTGGAATTCATAAATTCCAATGCCATGGATCAGCTTATCCATACCCCCACCAGGGGCAGCAATATCCTAGACCTGGTTATTACCAACATGGGCAACCGGTGCTCCACACCAGAGGTCAATTCCTCGTTGGTCAGATCCGACCATAAGCTAATCACCCTAGACATCCACATCCCTCCCTCACCCCCCATTAGGGAAACCACAGTAAAAAAATTCTCCAAAGCCAACTTCATGCTTCTTAAGACAGAAGTGGCAAATTTCACGACACCCATGCTGACGGACAATAGAGGTATGACTGCTGAATCCTACACAAATGCACTTTATAAGCACTTACATGAGTGCATGGATCGTGCAATCCCTAACAGAACCAAGATGCTATCCTCCAAAAAAAGGAAGCCAATCTGGTGGTCCCCTGCCATAAACAAACTCTACAACAGAAGAAAGAAACTGTTGCAAAAAAGAGTAAAATCCCATGATTGGAGAAACTCCCTGGTCAGCTTCAGTAAGAAGCTGAGATCCCTCATAAAATCCTCCAAAGCTAGTTATGAAAACAAAATCGCCACTGACTCTAAAGACAACCACAAAGCATTCTATAGCTATGTCAAGAATCTCAATGGCAACACTCAGATCTGCTCTGAGTTACAGCACAATGGCACTAAATATACAGAACCAACGGATATTGCCAACATCCTGGCAGATAGGTTCAGTGCTAACTTTACCCCTCTGTCATCCCCTAAAGGGCCCATCTCTATACCAGAACAATGCAAAGTTCCTGTAATCACAGCTGCACAGGTAAAAAACACACTGTCCAAAGCCAAGAACACAGCATCCATGGGACCTGATGACATCCCAGGCTGTGTTCTACATGAACTACAGAACGAACTGGCACCCCACCTAAGTACCATGTTCAATCATAGCCTCACCTCAGGCTATGTGCTCTGAATGGCGCACAGCGACAGTTATCCCACTCCACAAAGGGGGAGCCACCACAGAGCCCAGAAACTACTGCCCAATTAGCCTAACGAGCCTGGTCTGCAAGGCTATGGAGCGTATCTTCAAGGAACTTATAAACAATGACATTGGTAATCTCCAAACTCAGGACCCCACCCAGTTCGGGTTTGTAAAAGGCAAATCATGTCTCCTAAACCTGACTTCTTTGAAGCAGTCACCAAAGCCGTAGATGAGGGTAAGGTGGTTCACACAGCCTATCTAGATCTCGCCAAGGCTTTTGACACCATCCCCCACTCTGGAATTATAGATAAGCTCACTAAACTAGGTATAAATCCCTATGTCACAAGATGGGTTGCCAACTGGCTCAGTGACAGAACCCACACTGTGAAAGTAGCAGACTCCAAATCCAGCTTCAGACCAGTGACAAGTGGAGTACCACAGGGTTCAGTCCTGGGTCCTCTCCTGTTTGGTATCTACTTCTCTGAAGTACAGGCCAACACAGAAGGTCTTTGGCTATAACGGTTCGCAGATGACTGCAAACTAGGAGCCATAATCAAAACTCCAAAAGATGTGGACATCCTACAAAAGGGCCTTGCTGAGACAGATGCCTGGTGTCAAAGCCATGGCCTCAAGCTCAATGCCAAAAATGCATTGTCATCCCTTTTGGTAAAACTCAGTACCCATGAACTACCACATAGGTGGTAGTCTACTTAACACCGAATGTGTGATAAGAGACCTTGGGACACAGGTGGACAGTAGTCTCTCCTTTGATAATCACATTGCCACAGTAGTCAGGAAATCCTTCTATGTGGCACACCTCATCACAAAAGGTTTCTCATCCAGGAAAAAAGAGGTCATTGTTCCCCTCTATTCGTCACTCATTAGACCCATTATAGAGTACAATGCCCCTTTTGGTATGTACCTCACAAGACATCTACAACAACTGGAAAGGCCACAGAAATACCTCACAAAGAGGATTACCAGCCTAAAAGAGATGCCCTATGCAGACCGTCTCAAAAAACTGCAGCTTTACTCCATTGCATATCGCCTACTCAGAGGCGATCTCTGCCTAACACACAAAGCTATGTCAAACCCAGAGCTTTTAGACATGCTCCACTTAAAGAAATCCCAATCCCTACGACCTAAACCTCGTCACCACAATAAACAGAACATGCTGGAGGGATAGATTCCTGTCCCAGAGACTTCCCATACTCTGGAACAAACTACCTATCTATATCAAACAAAGCTCCTCATTAGCACTGTTCAAGAAAAATCTTGATGATTGGATGGGAGATAGGAAATTCACCCCGGGGATCACTTCTGTGGCTCTGCTCGACAGTGGCACAGGAAAATAATTTTCTTGGGTGGCGAAAGCCAGGGTACCTTTGACTAGGCTTATATAGGCCCTAGGGCCAATAGCCTAGTACCTACCTATGAACCTATGTGACTGTACACTTTCATATGTTCCTCCATGGGAACAGTGGTGGGCTACAGCTTACAGTGTTCCACACAGTTCAGTTAGTCAGTATGATTGTGAGATTTTTAAGTTGAGCAATGTTATGTGACAGATACATTGACATTACCATAACCAATACATTTCCTCCTAGGGCTTGACTTGTTGTGTCTTTCGGCTTTTCCCGGTTAGGGGTCGCCACAGCAGAACTCCGGTCCGCTAATGATTGGTAGTTGATTTTTACGTGCCGAGTTACCACCCCTGATGCACAACCTTCAACAAAGGTACACCCATTCACGCACGTCTCCACGCAGAAGATGCTCTAGCTGAAAATCGAACCGGACAGCTTCTTACTGTGAGGCGACAACGCTACAGCAGTACCACTACAGAGTGTAATTGGAGGCTGCTGAACTACATCTATAATTGTTGATTGTTACTTATCTTGAAGGCAAATCCTTTGTCTACTGTTGTACTAATTAAAGGCCTTGGCCTGGACAGTATAATATGTTATGTATCCACATTTCTTGCATCTACTGTTTTGTGTGGGCCTTGCATTTATCACTGATTATATATTTCAAAATCTATGTGCTGTAAGTAATGGCATGCATTATTGTATAGTACACAAATTAAAGGTTTTCTGTGTATACATACCTGTGTGTGGTGTCATGTCCTTTGAATTGTGAGTGTGTATATGTTTAATGTAAGTATTCTTATTTGTGGGAATGGTTGCCACACTACAGATTTCACAGGTGCCAGTTACAGGGCTTGTGGCTGAGGGATATACTTTGCACCCAGTACTTCCACACTACTTCTATATATGTTTGGCTACTAATACCTTTTGTCTGTGTATATACCTATATAAATATCATATATAAATATATATATATATATATATATATATATATATATATATATATATATATATATCTGAATATATTTGTCACTGTATAGATGTGTGTTCATATCTGCACCATTGTAATGTGTATTCCTTCCACATTGTACATTCTCTAAGGTAGAATGATTTTTCTGCATATGTTACAGATATTGCCCTGACATTTTACAGGTGAATTGGCTTACTGTTAAACCATTGTAGCTGTGTTGTGAAGGGTCCTGTGCATGTGCTGGATATTGGATTGCACAGCATATCTATTAGGGCTGTGGAGGGGGGTAACATAGCACTAATTACCAGGTATCCCTCATTTGAGCCTCCACCCCCATTAACAGTGCATATGTTCTGTTATGTTGTAGTGAGTGGTTCAGGATGTTGTTCCCATGTGGAAATGCTATGCACATTTATATATATATATATATATATATATATATATATATATATATATATATATATATATCTACAAAACTTCATATGTAAAACCTATATATATATATATATATATATATATATATATATATATATATATATACATATGAACATATTTATCTATCAATATACAATTGATGTTATATGATTATTTGTGAGTTTTATATATATATATATATATATATATATATATATATATATATATATGTATCTGTCTGTCTACATTTACAGATATATATTTGTCCATATGTCCATGCATGTTTGGCTCATAATGTTGGCCTGTACCTCATTCTCTTGGCAATTGACATGGATGATCTCAGAATTGAAGTCAGTAACTAATGATGACCTCCTTTGTGTTTCAGACTTCAACGCCTTCAAAAGATGTGTTTTAAAACATATAACTGTTTAACTAGCAACATTTTAAGTGTATAAGCACAATATTTGACATATATCTCTATTTGTACCCACATTTTGGTGCAGTTTGTCCAGAATTCTTGCATTAACAGGTTGTGTGGTATGATATTACTACATTTCCAGTACTGTTGCATGATTGTGCTGAATGATATGTTTGTGAAAACATCAGGGTTATGTATATCTGCCATGGCTTAGTTTCAAATCAGTGTGTGTAGGGTCCTGGGCTCAAGACTTGCAGAGGCTGTTTATTTTGTTGCTGGGCAGAACACGGGCCATTGTATACAGAGTGATTAAGGCACTTTAAAGTAGCTGGAAGCGAGTTTGCACGGGTTTGAGTGGAGCTAAGCGCTGCTAACTTCTGGTTACAGTTTCTTATACTCTGTTAGCTTCTGAATTGCTTAACCTGTGTAGGCAGTGCTTACCCCCGCACAAACAGGTGTAAACCCACTTACTGCTGCTTAAAAGTGCTTACTCTCGCTTACCCCATGCTAATTTCTTTAAAAGAAAAGAAAAAGGGGTTATAGGAAAGTGGTGAAAAAAGGGGCACAAAGAGGAAAGGACAGTAGGGAAAATAGCCAGGGATGTGCAGGAAGGGTGTAGGGAAGGTCCATAGCTGCCCATTTCTTCTACAGCAAGAGCTGTGCATATACACTGAATTGGGAGGTAGATTTGGACACTCAAACCCCTGGGTGGAGGTGAGGACAACAATAATTCATTGTGATGCCAATTAGACCAGATTACTTGTGTCCAGTATACACATGTGCGAAATGGACAGCTATGTATGGGGCAATTTGTTTTTGCAGGAACAGATTGCCCTTTTTTTTTTCAGGTGAGAGTGAGATGTTGGGGAGGGGTAGTAGGTATAATGGGGAGGTAGGTTGGGTAGGTTAACAGACAAGACAAACAAGATGCATACAGGGGCAATATATGACACATGTGGGGGGTAAACTCCTTGGATGAGGAGGGGTGTTTGGAAGTCGCAAGCCCATGAGCCCCCAAATGGAAACAATGGGACTGAGGTCCCCACCCATGGGCAGTCACCACTGCACCTTCACAGCCCCAAAGGTAGCTGTGCTGGGGGCTGGGTAGGAGGGGTAGGCTCACCCTCTAATTGCACCATGCAGCCCTCAAGCTGGCATAGCTGGTCTAGAATCTCCTTGTTGAGCTCCCTACGCACCACGGCCCAGACCTGATGGTGGGTGACAGGTACCACTCTGCCCCCGCTCCCGAGGGGGCCAAGCCCCATCCCCTGAGGCAGTTCCACCTGAAGGTGGTGCAGGGCCAACAGAAGAGGAGGTCCCAGGCTGGGCCCCAGATGTGCTGGTGCCCGGTGCCATGGCCAGCTGACGTGGGACAGGTGGGTCCACTGGGACCGGCCTTCCCATACGAGCTATGGTGTTGCAGTTTTAGGACAGATATCAGTTAGTAATAGTCAACAGCATTCAGGATTAATTATAACAGCATGCATAGGTATTCCCATTAACCCAAGACACCAGATTTATAACAGTTGCTGGGTGAGCAGAACACATGCATATATGGGACAATAGTGGCCATTACAACAGCATGCAGGTTTCATTGATGGCAACAGGCCACCAATATGGGAGTATATTAACATGGCACATGCATAGAACCAAATATGAATATTTATAAACCAATAGGACATATGTCCCAACAAAAGTTTGGAGTGTACACGTACCTATTTAGGTGTGTAATTAGGTTATTGTTGCACATATGGTGGGGGTGAGGGAGAGAGGTCAATTAACAACTAATATATCCCTGTAGATTTCACAACTTTCTTAGTCACTGCAGTGATCTGTCCCTTACATGTATTATTACACTACCCAATGGCTTTACTTTGTACAATGGTATGTTTGTAGATTAGTATATACGTGGACTGTGTCTTACATATAGTCTACACCGCTTACCTGTTATAGCTGTTGAGAAAATATTGTTAACATTACCTGACAAATTCTACACATACTCCAAGATTCCATGCTTGTAGACAAGTATAGAAGTGAACTGTGTTGTACCTACAGTCCGCACCTCTTACCTGTTATAGCTGTGGAGGAAATTTTTGTTAACACCACCTGACAAATTCTACACATACTCCCAGATTCCATGCTGTTGTTATACACATACCTAACAATCTGTTATTGCACACACTCTGGTCAAGCCTTGAGAGGATGCAGGTGTTAATGTGACATATTTTGAGAATAGCTGTCATACACTTTCGGTGAGATGCTACAGTGACAGGTTTGTTTTCATATACATTCTCTGACTATGTTCAGGTCTCATTATTAGTTATATGTCAGTAAAAGCTGCCTACATTTCTTGGATCATCACACTGATTTGACAGGGGAACAGGTTACTGGGCAGCAGATATGGGCCATTTATCTGGACATGCTGGACAGATCAGAACAGTTGAGGGGTATGACTATGCCTACAGCTTACTACATGGACATTCTGCCACAGTCTGTACAGTTGATGGTTATGATTATGTTTGCAGCTTACTATCTGAACATTCTAGCATATTCTGTACAGTTGTTGGGTCTAATTATGCATACAGCTTTCTATCTGAACATTCTCACAGACTCTGTAAGGTTGTGGGGTATGATTATGCATACAACTTACTACCACTCCCGGGATTCAAACCCCTGCTGTGTGTGGTAAAAATATTACAGTTGACATCACAGTACACTGTTCTATCAGGGAATTGGTGTGAAGCATTCCCGTATATTCTGTCTAAGTCTCCCTCAGTTGTACAATATGACTGACCTCTTGGGACTTCCAACATTGTTATACTGAACCTCCTACACATTTTATCTGCATTCAACAGTGTGGGTAACACTGCTTATTGCAACAGTACTATTTATAGAATGCAACACTACAACAACATATGAACGCAGAATGTACAGAAGCCCTCCAGGGGTTATACTTTTATTCACAAGATATTACACCTTTATTTCCACACAACCTATATGACAGTCTTCCTGCCATATTGTCTAGTTTATTCAGTACCTCCCATACACAATACATTTTTTATACTGGTACAACACTTTCTAGAACTGTTATATTTATTTGTTATGACAGTACATGCAAGATTATTACTAACCTGCCTCACGACGCAGCCTTTGCAGCCAAGCAGCATGGGCTTGCTGGTTCGCAGCCTGCTCATCTGCAGCTGTCAGAGAAATACAGTGATATTTAGCCATTACCTATCCATAGTATACACAAGCCAGGCAATCATTATCTATGTAATAGAATGAGTACTTACTCAGTGCTGGGGCATCGGCCATTTGCCTTGATTCTTGGATCCACTGCTCCAAGAGATCACCCCTCCACTGCTTCAGGTCAGCATGGTGATGCCTGACCTGCTCACCAGTCTGGGGGAAACCAGTGGCACTGGTGAGGTCATGGGCGAGACTGTCCTAGGTCTCCACTTTATACTGAGAGCCCTGGTACTGGCCCTGCAGTAGTCTCTGCTCATGGTGTTTTACCAGGAGCCATGCCATGAATCTGGACTCCTGGGGTGCCCCTGCACTGTGCTGTAAATTGAGTGCCTTCCCCTACTCCAGCCATTCTGCCTACAGTAGGGAGCTGCAACCAGTTATGGGAAGTATTCGTGCCTGTGGGGTTTAAATATGCCCAATTTCCCACACTTTCCTGTGATTTTGAAAAGGCTAAGCTATGGGCACACCTGCTTACCTAATGTTGGCATTGCTTAAAGTGGTATACCACTGGACAGATTGAGTTAGCCAGCCTACACATTGCTTACACCAAGTAAGCTGAGCTGTGCAATGCTTAGCATTGCTTAACATTTAATTAGCATTATATTTTCCTTTTAGCATTGATTTATTATTCATTACATGTTATAGCTGTGTCTGGTATTTGTGATTCATGTGTACGTACACTTTATGGGGTCCTGGGGACTTCAACACTTTATTACAATAACACCTCACATCTGGCCTTACAGCAATAGTACTCCAGTTCACAAATTTATGTTATATGGCAGGTTATACAACATCACACTGTACATAGATTCCTTTCACATGTTCAGTTTGATTTTCCAATGGTGAGGATTTGTTTGTTGAAACCTCAATCTTATGTACTGCTGTGATGGCTTAGTGGTTACCAACTGTGACTGCAGTATACAGGGTCTTGGGCTTGAGCCTTGCAGAGGCTGCTTATTTTGTTGCTGGGCAGAACACGGGCCATTGGATACAGAGTGATTAAGGCACTTTAAAACAGTTGTAAGCGGGTTTGCATGGAGCTAAGCACTGCTAACTTCCAGTTACAGTTTCTTACACTCAGCTTCTAAATTGCTTAGTCTGTGTAGGCAGTGCTTACCCCCGTTCAAACACACCTAAACATGCTTACTTTTACTTACATATGCTTACTTACTACTACTTATTTGTGCTTAAACCTGCTTACTAGTGCCTTATTCATTATGACACTGATACTTCACATGTGCATTTCCTGCAGTACTCCAGTTCATAAATATATGTTATTTAGTGGGTTTTGCAACAAAAATATTGGTTATAACGTGCTTTGCCATGTAAAATAGATTGTGCTGCAGTGGGACGCGAACCGGGAATGCCTGCTCATTAGGCCAATTTTTTGCCCACTAAACTAATGCTGTGTTGCTTCATTTGCATATATCTTCCTTGTTACCCTCTTCAGCCTTTAACCTTAGCTAAGCGATGGGCACACCTGCGCACCTACAGTTAGCTGTACTTAGATTTTTAAAAAAAAATAAAGGGGGTTCTTCATTTAATTTTTATGTACTGTTGCTGTTGTACACATGGGAAACTGTTGGTGGGGATATGCAGACACCTATGAGCGATCATTACATAAGACAGAGCCCCTCACTATCATTCTTCAAGAGGAACCTTGATGAGTGGATGGGTAACAGAAAGTTCACACCGGGGATCACACCAACAGCACTACTAGATAGGGGCCAAGGGTACTAGCTGCTAGTACAAGGGTCTAGGGAACTACTAAAGGGGCGGTGAATACCGCACAACGTGGCTGGGCTAATATATGCCTTCAGGCAGATAGCCCAGTACAAACCTATGTTACTATGAACCTATTTCTTACCACTTTCTGCTGTTCTACATTGCAGGGGCGTGTTTATTCTGAGAGCTCTGCTCTCAGACATGTCCCCTGCACTCATACATACTCCATGTAAGCCTAGGAGCTCGGGCAGCATGCCTCCATTAATATGCATGGCGTGCTGCTGTCTTGCTCCTAAACGGGTGCTTCCGTGCAGGACTAAGCTAGTCCTGCATGGAAGATTAGTGAATCCAGGGGAAATGTCTAATCTCAAGATGCAATATACTGGACATTCTCACTAGTTGCCCAGATATTAGTTATATATGTTAAATGTGTGAAACTACTGTGCTTGATTATATTATTGTTAATATTGTGAATCTGTCATGCATGTTTTTTACTTTTTTTTTAGCTTTTCTCCCTGGTGTTCACCGAAAAAGGGCAAAATCTCAGTCGGCATTTCCCAGTTAACAAATGTAAAATAAATAAATAAATTATTATCACTAACCAAGCAAAAAATGTCTCTGTACATATGGGTCTACTTCAGAAGACTGACAAACCAAAAGACTGAAAATTCAAAATACTGAACACATTTTTAATGCAGGAGACAAGTCTCCCTGTACCCCTCATGTGGGGGGCTGCACCCCCACACTCCCTGCTAATTATATATACCAACACCAAGATTGCACAACAGTGGAGATGGGGCAAATTCCATCATTCAGTATTTTGAATTTTCAGCTTTTGGGATTCATGGTTTTTCAGTCTTCTGATGTAGACCCATACATACATACCAGTCTGTTTTGCATTTGTACAGCTGCTCTGTTTAATGATATGCCCTGCAATCTCTTTACAGACATCATTTCTACTGAAGCCTACTTAGTCTGACAATGCTCAATCAGAGCTTTTATAGTACACAGTATAAGATTATCACCACTATCCAAGCATATACAATTAACTTTGTACACACACATATATATATATATATATATATATATATATATATATATATATATATATATATATATATACTGATCTGTTTTGTAATTGTACAGCTGGTCGGTTTAACAATGTGTGATGTTAAGTTTAGTTTATGGAGTGGATGGGAATATGTAAATGGATGCGATAACAAGATGAAGAAAATGTGTGTGCACTACTTCTGGTCATCACAGTATATCTCTGTTTAGCTCCTCCTTGCCAGATTAAAACTCTGTTCTACTTTACTGTTTCAACTGAGATAAGACTGACTTCTGGTAGCTTCTCTGTGTTAAAATTGGTGAGACTGCCTTTCTAAACACTATTAAACAATAAAAACAGGAATTATCTGCCTTATAATCATAATAAATAAATAATATTTCTCTTACTTGACTTCCTTCATAAGTCAACATGTACAAGCATGCAAAGACATTTAGATGCATCTTTGAGCCTGTGCACGTCAGTCTTGACCTGCTGCTTTCTCCCAATATCATCATAAAGAAATATGCCCTACTTCTCTACCAATCCTGTTGCAAATGAATTAATAAAATGTAAAAGAAACTAAAGATACAGTGTAACCAGAGACAGACACAGCAAGTACAGACCCCTTTCTGTAATAATCTGTTGTTCACTCCCCATACCACTATAAAACAAACAAGCTATGCCGCCCCACCAGTTCTGTTATAAATTAATTACCTTTCAGAGTTGGTAAACAAACAGATGCCCTTGACATTGCAACAAGTCATTCCCATCTGAATCTAGGGATAAAATAACTAGAAGAAAAAATAAAATGCACATAAAATAAGCTAAAAGGCAGCACAAAAAGAGACAGACAGACACAGCTAGTGCTCTGTGTAATAAACTTTCATACACTCTCATTGTCAATTAAAGGTACAAAAAACAAGGCCTGCCCCTCCTCCATTCCTTCTGTAAATTAATTTACTGTTAGGGCCGGGGAACCACAGGTATGCCTCTTTCTTAGTATTGTTACAGTTGAACTGACTATCTGGGTTGGGACACTGGTGGAACATCCTTAAGATGGCACTACGGCATTCCTCACCCAGAAGGTATAGTTTCATATTTTCTATTTGAATAAGTTAATCGTGCGATGCATCATTCTAAAATTACAGTCATCATATACTTTATTCAAGCTTTTCACCAGTTCCAGTGGTGGGGGTTACTCAAAGAACTCAGAAACTGTGTCTCTGAGGACCAGCCAGGCTTACTTCAGTGGTCTATATAGGTTTATTAGGAAAATGTTCTTACAAAAGTTCTAAAATGTCTCTGATATTGACATCTAATTCTGTGGAAGCTTATAGGCTACTTGTTTTGAATGGCATAATTCAGAAGCACATAAGCCATTTGGTGCTATAGTCATTCATCAAAGATAGTGGAAAATACAGTCATCCTTTATTCTCAGATTATGGACACAAATGTAGTTCTTCTAAGCATACATGTGGTCATCCTTCTATCTATAGGTATGTGTCTGATCACCTATACACCTCTGGTAACACACCTGTTTATCCAACTTCACATGGCCCTGGCAGGACCAAACAGATTGTTTTTTTCAATGTCACAGTCATTATTAAGTTTATTTCTTTAGGCACTGAAGTTTGAATTAAGATTTTGCACTTGTAAGGACATTGATTCAAACTGAGTGGTTTGTTTGTTTATTTTTCCAACATTTCTTGAATCACCTGCTCAGGTCACAGATTTGGCTTTCCATTGGTGAGTAAAGGTATGCCCAGTATCGGTACTGGCAAGCTTATCATGGTTATCTAGAATTCCTTGCAATTCAATGGCAACATTTTGATAAGAAAAGGCATTACACTTAGTCATCTTTTTGATGTTCCAAAGGCTTATTCACAAACTTCTGGGAGCTTCTCAGTAAACCCTTTGTTACACAATAGTCAAGAGGCTTATCAGATGTGATATCTATTTAAGGAAATTCTGCCTTTAGTCTTTATAAGTTTCCAAATGTATGTCATGTTGACTGATGCCCTTCATATGTTGGTCAGTCTGAAAGTAAATGTTGCTGAAGTTGGCCGCATGCAGTCTATGACTTGCCTGATTCATTGTGCCTTTTTAGATTCCTAGGTTAAAAGTAGTAGGCTAGAAGTCATTAGGACTAATAAGAGCTTATCCATATAAGTTCCTTGAATTGTTAGGTTATTCAGTAGTGTTCATTCCATTCTACCCTCTGTCTCATAGAGCTAAACATGGTAACTTGGGAGAATTTATGACTGCCCATTGAATTATAGAGGTTAATTTAAAAGCAGACAGATTACTGGTTTGTTTGATGTGCAGAGGGGAGTTTGTTCCACAAGTTCCACAAGTGTGGAAAGCGTGGGATTAAACACAGATCCTGCCAACAAGTGTCATTTGTTTATTGTTCCAGGTGATGACCCTTGGTACAAATGTTTGAAGAGCCATTGGTTCTACAGAAGTGCAGGAGAGAAAATAAGACAGGGCCTTTCACGGCTCAAAAAGCAAAGCTAAGGTTACCATAAAGAATTCAGTAGGAGACTGAGTACAAATAGAGAGCAGCTGGTCTATTCAGGCAACTAAGGGACTCAACTCCAGTCATCTTTTTAGCTAAAAATAGACCTGAGCAATATTTTCAATGGGTCTTAGAAGGAGTGCAGTGGCTTTAGACTTCTTTAGCTCTAGAAGTAATGCATTTGGAAATTAGTTTGGATCACACAGAAAGATTATAAAATTATAGTGGTTTGTCAACACGGGTCTTAAGTTCCTGATGTCAGTATTAGTTGGGAGGAGTCATTTCTGTGATAGGTGATGGGAAAACTCTGTTTGCTAAATACATCCACACTAAATTTCTCATCATTTAGCTTAGGTCTGTTGTCATATACCAAGAGTTGGAATATGCACGCACCTGCTGAAGTAATTGTGTGTCAGAAGATAAGCTGATGAGTGTTTCTATTTTGTATTCATCACCACACTAGAGCGTCTTCTGTGTGGCCAAATTTGTATGTTTTAGTCTGGAAGAAATGGTTCTTTCCTACATCCTTCCTGGACATTTCTGCCTTGTTTTCACTTTGTTCTTCCCCCTGCTTGCTCCCTTTTTCACCACTTCCCTGTCTCCCCCCTTTCTTTTCTTTAAAGAAATATTGCATGATGGTGCATATCACGCACTCATGGGTGGCCACAGCAAAACCAGTTCTAAGTATTATATAGCTGGATTGGAAATCAGTACCATCTAGCCATATTTTTAATATTTAGTATATTTGGGAAGTGTGGATTTTGAAGGCACAGCCTATGACTACTTTGCAATAATGAACTGTTGTTTTGCCCTCCAGAGTAATGCATGCATACTTCCTTATTACAGTTAAGAAACGAATGCTCAGTTTGATACAGCTGTATAAGTAACTAATAAATGCATCATAACTTATTAATGCTAAAATAACCCCACTGTTGGGATGCGTACATACCACATGCATCTCACATCTATGCCAATCTAGTGGCATGGGTTCACACATTCAGTGCCCAGTCTGTGACTCCCGCAGAAAAAACAGAACTGGAATGCACTGTCACAAAACAGGAGGAGGACTTATCCATCTTTGCCCCACAAAAACCTTTGCAGCAAATATATGATGTAATTCCTCACACAAACAAGTTCAACTGAATGTACACTGATACCAAGGCATGACCTGATATTTATAAATGTATTCTGTGTAATACATTTGGATGTGGTGCACTTACTGGTCACACAACCTGCTATAATTATTTCTTGCAAATACACAGCTGTGTCTTACCTTTCTGTGTTTCTTGGTCATTCATCAGTTATCTGACCAGTACTCAGAGACATGCAATGTGTAAGCTAGTCTATATCATTTACCTTAAAATTTGTGAAGATATTCACTGGGGACAATATGCCGTCAAATTAATGGAAGGTTGAATGCCACAAACAAGCACAGAATGTTGATTTGGGAGTGGGAGCAAAGATGGGTTCCTGTCATGGAACATGAAAGAGTATAATGTTCTTTCAAGGGGGTGGACCCAGGCTGTGCTACTGTTATGGCACAAACAAGACTATGTTGCTCTTGTTACTCTCCTTGTTTTGCAAATGGAAGTTGACTAATGAATATTAATTTATTAAATAGACATTTTCAAGCAACTAAGGGTGTCAAACACCCCCAGTAAAGCACAAAAGTGCTCCAGAAAAAGCAAACTGGTTTCGGCTGTATTAGCCTTCTTCAGAGCACAAACAAAATCAATAAAGAAGAAGTAACATCAGAGCAGCAGTATTTATAGCATCTTAATTACAAACCAATCAACTCATTATATACTTAATGGATTCCTATTAAATATATATTTAGAGATGTTCATTCAAACCAGGGCTGAAAAGGCTACCCAATTTAATTATCCATTTCCTTTCCTTATTATTTAAAATTGTGTGCCAACCACTTTTGAGGGACCTATCTCCTTTAATTTTGTCAATGACCATAAAATAAAAGGAAGCAGAAGGGTGCTTAAGTGTGTGTTTATAAAGTGCACTGATAAGTTTATGATTCCTTATGTCACTCTTATGTTCTGAAATCCTGATCCGTAATGGTCTGGATGTCTGACCCACATAAAAGACTGAGCATGGACAAGAGGCCAGGTACACCACCCAATATGAACCACAATTGGCCAGAAACTTTATGTCAAAGACTCTATCAGTATTGGGGCTATTCCTTAATTTTGAAAACCCCCAATGATCACATTGATAAGTACCACACAATTTGTCACCGAATAGCGTTTGTTGTACAGGTCCAGCCGAGACCTGGAAAGAATGTTTATAATGGCTCAGGAGTGAGCCTAAAGTTTTGCCATATCGGAAGGAGAAAAAGCATCTCTAACCCACCTTAGAGGCTGATTTCTGATCTGACAACAGAATATTCCAATGTTTCTGGATAATATTCATGAAAGCTTTAGTATTGCTTCCATATGTAGTAACCATTCTCAAAACATCTTGGTCCCCTGATGTTTTATCCTTGTTTTTACATTGTAAAAGATTTTCCATAGCTTGTGTAGATGCCCAGTTACTGGCCATGGCAATGTTGCCCACTTTATACCCCCTGTTTCGAAATTGGTTAGCCAGGTCCAACTTATATTTATGGAAGGTATTATTATCCGAATAAATACATTTTACTCTCAAGAATTGAGATTTAGGGATGTTATGTATAATGTGTGGTGGATGGAGGCTACTAGCATGGAGTAAGGAATTATACTGGGGATATTTTCTATATATTTGTGTACTAAGAGTATTATCTTCATTTCTCATGATGGTCACATCCAAAAAGGTGATTTCATCCAAATCAAAATTCACCTTAAACTCAAGTCCCCATTTATTTTGATTAAGATATTCAACAACTCCAAAAGATAAGCCACATCCGCCTTCCTATCACCTCCAGATGTCTATTTCCCCCAAATAGATGTTATGATTGGGATTATAGATCAGTTCGGTCTCCAGGTAGGCCATAAACAAATCTGCATAGATGGGGGCAAATGATGCCCCCATTGGTGTACCTTGTGACTGCCAATAACATTGTCCATGGAAATAGAGCACATTTTTAGTAAGGACATGCTCAGTCATACATACCAAAAGGTACTAAAGCCTGGTGGATATAGAGCACTTTGGTCCAACCTATATTGCAGGGTCACTAGCCCTGCCCAGTGTGGAATATTGGTATATAAGGCAGTCATATCTAATGTGCAAAGGAGCCAACCTGGTTCCAACTGAGTATTGGAGATGATACCTAGAAATTGGGTGGTATCCTGGATACGTGATCTAACACAAGCCAGGAGAGGTTTCAAATAGAGAGTAAGAAATTCAGATAAAGGCTCAGTTAAACTGCCCCTCCCTGAAACAATTGGTCTTCCTGGTGGACATCGAGGATCCTTATGTATCTTTGGTAAAAAGTAAATATATTGTGGTCTAGGATCCTTAACCGTGATATGATAAACATCTGATTGTATAATAATACCCTCCTGTTGTGCCTGAAATAAGAACCTGTCAATTTCAACCTTGAATTTATTAGTTGGGTCTAGGGGCATGGGCATATAATGCCTAACATCCCCAAGCTGTCTATGTGCCTATTGATGATAACTGTCCCAATAATAACTACTACTGCCCCCCTTTGTCAGCTGATAATATAAGCAGATCTTTATTATTTTTTAACTCCTCCAAAGTTGTTTGTTCAATCTTTGAGAGATTGTGATGGAAAATATCATATTCATTAAAATTATAATGTAGATCTTTAAGGATGGAGGATTGGAATAGAGACACCTGACTAGACATCGGAGGCATAAATCTAGATTGTTGAAATTTAAAAGATCTGACCTCATTACCACCAGTATCAGAATCAAAATGTATTTTGAGATTAATCAATCTGCAAAAGGCTATCACATCAGATGCAAATGAGTCTTCAGTCACAAAAAAACAGGAACAAAGCTTAGACCTTTATTGGGTACAGAAATCTGAGCCTGAGAAAGCTCCACAGACGATATATTATGTATGTTATTAAATTCACTCAACATTTGGTCATCACCTTGAGAATCTCCTCCAAAGTGTTTGGACTGTCTGTGTTTCCTCCCCCTCTTCTGGACCTAACCCTAAAGGGTGAGTCGTGCTGCGTCTTTTCAGTGTTGGTGACTGTAGAAGGGGTTGTCATCTACATCCGTAGCAGAAGAAGAATATTCCCCAGAGGTGAAACTAACAGTATTACGTGTTTTCTTAAAGATAGATTTGGGTCTCTTGCACTTTGCAGGCAATGTTTTATTCAGGTTCCTCCCGGCCAAAGGGCTCTTATGTGGCATAAAGGGTTGACCTTTCTGATAATCGCCTAAATCCCATTGGAATTTTTTCATTTTCCTATCCTTGAGTTGTTGTTCCAAAGATAGCAAATCAGAACCCAGTGCATCCAATCCTTCCCTGTAACTAGGTAAGGATTCAAAATTTTTAATTTCAAGGCAAAGATCTTCCACTACCTTAACCCCATTATCCACTGTCCATTCATAATAACCTATAAGGGCCTCCACAAAACCCATAGATGTATTCTGCTGGATTTTGCCCCATTCCTCCAATAATATATCATCAGCCTGATAGACCAAAGGTTGTAACCTTACTCTTAAGCCCCTAGGGGCAATGCCTTTGGTTCGGTATGCTTTAAATAGTTTGAGATGCCATACATTGCTTCTAAGCCCTTTCATCTCCTTAGTTAATCTTTGAAAAGCCAACTTGCATTGAGTTGAGAGATCATGTATAATGTGTTGAGAAGGTCCTTGAGTAATGTCACCTAAACCAGATACTTGTAAATCGTCCTTATCGGACGATAAGCCCCTAATGATGCTTGTCAAATCCATACCAAACAAGTGGTTCAATCCCAAAACAAATGGTAATAATGAACTAGAAAATTGCAGCTCACGAATAGATCCAAATACAGACTAGTTGAAAATATATTGTTGTAAGCCAAAAATATCAATTATTAAAGTACATAAAAGATATATGTATATATGTATATATATATATATATATATATATATATATATATATATATATATATATATATATATATATATATACACACACAAAAATGTATATAGTTTATTATTAAAAGGAGGTAGCAAAAATCATAAAAAGTCCAGAAAAACAAGGACCAAAAAATCAATATGACATGGTCAAAGCACCAATAATTTCCCTTTAGATGAAAAAAGTAGTTATTGACCCACATAAAAAATATGGTTAGTCAATATGATATAACCAAGTGTGTCCAATTATCTCAATCATATAATAATGTATATTCAGGCTAGAGAAAAGGGGAACAATAATAGTCTTTGTGGGAAATAAAAACCCGAGCAAATCCAGCCATATATCAACACAAACTATGTTCCCCAGTTAGTTATAACAACCATATACCAGGGAGCAATAATAGTCTTTGTGTATAAGATATAAACAGCAGTAATTGCGAAAGCTCATTTAAACCAGTCCTCACAACACTACGTCCCCCTAAATTTCTGCCTGTTCAGGTTTTCTCAGTATATTAATATAAACCATACACCACATATTGGGTGGAACCTGCACACCCAAAAAATTAACAAAAATGGAAAATGGTGCCAATTGACCATGTAATATATAATAACAAAGGCCTAACTAGCCCTATAGAACCAGATTATTCCTACCCATGAAAGCAATGAAAATAACCAAAATGAATAGGTCCAATCATGTGCATGAAACCATTCAGCTCTTTCAGATTTAAAAAGCACCACCCAATTGGATAATTATTGATGCAAAAAATAAGAGACAATCCAAATAATGACCAGAGATGAGAGCACAGCATCCACATAATAGTTATTCCGAAACAGACCCAAAAACTGTTCACATATATCATGCATGACAGATATTTATAACATTTCAATTTGTTAACAAAATCGCAAACCAAAGGTGATAACACTGTAAAACTAAATTGTTGTTTCACCTAAGTGTCATGCAGACAACCAACAATAAATATGATGTCAAACTAATGCATATATCTGCTCAGCCCCTTCAGATTGCATAAAGCACCACCCAATTGAGTAGCGATGTATTTAAACAACAATATATGAATGGTAAACACAGAAGATAAAATGGCATCCACATAATAATTAATCAATAACAACCCAGAAATTACTGATGTGCATCTTACATAAATACTGTAGGACTAAATCATTGTTTCCTCTTAACATAAAGCACCACCAAACAAATGGCAAAATGTTTAGAAAACTAAAATGCACAAAATAATATGTAAAGGGGGTAACAGGGCATGCACATAATAATTATTCCAAATTGACACTGAAACAACTAATATATGTCCTGCGTCAACAGTTATTTGCTGTGTTTCAGTTCGTTAACCAAATATATGCCAGGCCAATAATTGAAAATGTCCACAAATTGTCCATAGGTTGTGATTATCAAAACTCTTTAAAAAAAGGATTATCAAACCGTATCAGAAATGTCCCAACAACAGAATGGCCCAATATATATTAATGGATGGCAACACCAAGGTGGTATAACCGAACAAACATGTCCCACAGTCCACCGAACAAGTATATTTAAGCACAAACTATTTCAAATGGAGTACTGACTGTAGCAATGTCAAATAACCATAGGAAATTTCCTACACAAATAAATATGGAGAACAAGGCCCAAAAGCCATTCCCCAACCCGATCGATAAAAGTCTAAAGCCACCTCTGTGGTTTGTGTAATATCCAAATCTCCATTTCGTTCATATAAGGAAAGGAAATGGATAATTAAACTGGGTGGACTTTTCAGCCCTGGTTTGAATGAACATCTCTAAATACATCTTTAATAGGAATCCATTAAGTATATAATGACTTGATTGGTTTGTAATTAAGATGCTATAAATACTGCTGCTCTGATGTTACTTCTTTTTTATTGATTTTGTTTGTGCACTGAAGAAGGTTAATACAGCCGAAACTGGTTTGCTTTTTCTGGAGCACTTTTGTGCTTTACTGGGGGTGTTTGACACCCTTAGTTGCTTGAAAATGCTTATTTAATAAATTAATATTCATTTGGCAACTTTCATTTGGTGCTCGTCCTATTTTTTATATATGTGTGTGTGTGTGTGTGTGTGTGTCAGAGACTGAAATTCCCTAGTTAGGGCTAACAGTAACCGTCTTAAAGTGGAGAGCTGATCAGTTAGGCCGGTTATCTTGTTCTTCCATCATTCAGACAACTGCTATAGCCTGTGTTAGCAATTCATCTATGATGTCTCCTACTCAGCAAACTGACTTTTTGATTGTTTTTGGACCTAGACGCCCCATTACCCTTGATCATTCAGCCAGCAATGCTGACTACAGTCCTATCCATTCTATATATAGCTTCATTTGAATCTGCTTTATGACTCCTCTCCCAGAACATTATTCTGCATGTATTGCTCCCACAATTTCCATTTATTTCTATGTAATTTGCTCCTACTGTTTTCTATGAATCCTACGTCCAGCTCTTGTATCTCTGTTACAATATTTGATACTTCAAATATAGTTGGTTTATAGTAGGAGTGGTTCTGTCAGGGTTTTTTTTAATACTATTTATTAAACAACCAGATAATCAGTCAGTATCCATAGAGGAAGTATTTTTAGTTTTGGTGAGTACATTCAGTACATGTTCTTTAGTGATGATTGGAGGGAGGGCCTGAGAGATTCAGGGATAAGCACACGTTGGACAGTCATATCTGGGGTACAATTCACACTGAAGTTGTTTGCTAGTATGTTGGAAATATTACTGGATCAGAGTAGGTGGTGCCATTATGAATAAGTTCAGAGCACTGATGGGTCGTATTTCATAGCATAGCAAAGCAAAGATTTATAATTGTCCTTAACTTCAGACGTTAATCTGTGTTCATGGGCTGCTTTAGTTGACCCAATAGTGTTTCTCAAGTTTTTAGTCAATTTCCTTATACTTATACCATTCATATGAGAATGTTTTGACCCGCTACTTAGTTTTCATTTTTTTTTCACTCTCACCATGGTCAGACTGCACCCCCCCCCCCCCCTTTGCAGATTCCTGGAGAACCTCCATAAACTGCAAGATGGCAGCTAAGAAAAAACAGTGAAAAATAGAAGACGTACTCCGTGAATTTAAAGCCGAATAGGAAGAAAATTATGCTTTTTTGCAAAACTCTATGGGTTTTCTAACATGTCTAACTTGCAATGAAAAGTTATCTAATAACAAAAAATCAAATCTTGAACATCACATTTTAGGAACTCATGACACATTTGCAAAGAGATATTCTTTTGGAGAAGAAAGAAAAAAAACGGTGACAGAATTAATGCAGAAAATGCATCAGTCAAGTCAATATTCAGCAGCTGGATAGAGTCTCCAAGTAATGTGACCACAGCAAGTTTTACTGTTTCACATGAAATTGCAAAGCATGGAAAACCTTTCACGGATGGAGAATATGTAAAAAAAAATGCTTTTTACATTTGGCCGAACATCTCTACTATGACTTCAAAAATAAAGAAGATCTTATTAAAAAAAAATGAAGACACTCCACTATCCACAAAAACTGTTCGTGACAGAATTGTTAAGATGGGCAAGAATGTGACAGATCAACAGATTGATGATATAAAATCAGCATCTATAGTTTCTTTGGCATGTGACAAGTCATGTGACATGAAGAACATCACACAAGTTAGCCTTCTGGGGTGTATGTTTCCGATAAAGGTCTCTGAAGAATTACTGGCTTTGCCACCTCCTAATGGACAAGCTTGAAATGAAGATATCTCTCCAGCAATTTTGGAATTTTTGACTGCTAGGGAAAATTACATGAATAAATTGGCATCTTTCGCTACAGATGGAGCAACCAGTATGACAGGTGAAAATAAAGGCTTTGTTACCCTCTTCAAACAAAATGTGGAACACAATGTTTTTACATTTCATTGCATTATTCATTAGGGAGCTCTATGTGAGCAGACATTTCCCATTGAAGTTGTAAATGTGATGGATTTGTTAGTAAAAATAGTCAACCAAATAATGGCAAGAGGACTTAATCACCAACAGTTTTGTGCCCTTCTTGAAGAAGTAAGCAGCCAATATTCAGACCTTCTGTTGCACAATAAAGTTCATTGGTTATCCAGAGGAGCAATTTTGAAATATTTCACTTCATGTAAACATATTAAGACCTTTTTTAAGTCAAAAGGAACACGAATGGCCACAGTTAAGTGATGAAGAATGGTTACAGAAATTTTACTTTGCTGTTGATATGACATCACATTTAAACCACCTGAATCGGAAGCTACAAGGTGGAGGCAACACTGCAAATACACTTCTGGAAACCGTCCTTTCCTTCTTACAACAACTACTATTGTTTGTAGAAGACTTGAAAAGAGAAAAAATCATCTGGAAAATACTGGAAGTGTCATTGATAGTAAGTTCTTTCTGGCAGTTATTGCAAAAATGCATGATTCATTTACTGATCGTTTCAAAGATTTCAGACATGAAAAATCCACTCTTTCATTCTTGACAAAAGCACTTGTGGCGGTTGTCAATCGAATATTTTTTTACCGTTTCCAACAGTTGAAAGAGCTCAGTTTGAGCTACAACTAACAGACTTGAAAAGCAAAGATTTGTGGTCTTCAAAATTTATGTCTTTACAAGTGGAACTAGGAAACCTGGAAAGAGAAAAGGTGTCTTTAGCCATGAATCACAAATGGATAGAACTTTCCAACTGTCGAAATGAGGATCAACTGATTTTCGAAACATGGAATAACCTTCTACATTATTATTATCAACTCAAAACAGTAGCGTTTGGAATTTTGACGATTTTTGGGTCCACTTATTATTGTGAGCAGACGTTCTCCAACATAAATGTTATCAGAAGCAAGCTAAGAAGTCAGCTTAATGATGTAAGTCTTGAAACCTGTTTAAAATTGAAGACTTCCAACTAGTCACCGAACATGAAATAACTCTGTGCGAAAATGGGGTCTATATTAGAACACCAAACTTTCAAAATTCCAAGTGTTCTAATATCGAACCCTATTAATCGAAAATTTAAAACAGCAAATTTTTTCCTAGGGAAAAAATTTGCTGTTCAAAAACACATACACACAACACAAGCACACCAAACAAACAGCAATCCACACACATACACCTAAACTCTTTCACCTAACCCTACACTAAACTATACATACACCACTAACTATTCACTTACCTTTACCCAAACCCTAACCCTAAGGTCCGTCACTATCACACGGTGACTTCACCCGTGCCCTAACCCTAACTCACCATACCCTGCCCTAACCCTCACGTCCATACAATCGCACACTTACCTGACCTGCACCCTAACCCTAACTCACCTAACTCGCCCTAACCCTCAAGTCCACACAGTCGCACACTTACCTGAACCCGACCCATAACTTTCCACCACAGCACTGAAAATACCAAAGCAACAGAAACGGACAACCAAACTCTTTCCCTAGGAAAAAATTTGGTTTTCTGTTTTTTGGATATTTTCAGCGTTTGCTGAAAACGGGTCGATATTAGAACACTCGAAATTTTGAAAGTTCGGTGTTCTAATACAGACCCACAAAAATGCAGTTTCAAAAGTCCCATTAATTTGTTTTTCTTTATTTTCTGTAAGTACTTGAAGTTTTGTTTATATATATATATATATATATATATACACACACACACACACACACACACATATTGCATTAAAAAAATCATATCTCAAATTCCCTTCTGTACCCATTGTGGCTCTTTGTAAATCTTGGGTGAAACATTTTAGGATAAAAAGGCTCTTTGCTCCAAAAAGGTTGCTGACCCCTGCCCTAGGCTGATTGGCAGCAGCAGCATTGCCTGCAGCCTGTAGCACATACAAATGGATTTAAGCAGCAGCAGCAGCTCCTAACATTCTGTCTGTGTAGATTTCTGTGTCTGTACTCCACTACTTTTGAAATCCAAAGGAAAAACCATCATGGATTCTAAATGGTTGCTTTATGACTTCATGAATCACTCCACCAGATTGGTTGATTAGCAGGCAATTCAGCTGCTTATTCTGTAATTTGCTTCTTTGAAACACAACATAGATGGATGCAGTCCATTAATAATCTACTCCATTATAAAAAGGCAAATGCGTAGCTAGCCAAACTGATGGTGAGGATACTTGCTACATGTTCAGCAAAGCAAAATATTTTCCAAGCTATCTTTACAGAGGAGCATTGAACTCCAGCAGATATGCTATCATTTTTTTTACCTACATAATGCATAATCTGGGATATATTTATGAATAATTTGAAGCAAAGCCTTTTACACTGGTATCTGTATGCATTAGTTAGAAGTAGACTGATGGCATGTCCATGTTTATCAAGCCATTTCAGAAGTACAAATGATAGACAATGCATGAAAATAGTAAGCTGTGTGACACGTATTTATTTATTTATTTATTTATTTATTTATTTTACATTTGTTGACCGGGATAGTCCAACTGGATACATGTCCATTTTCAGCGGAGGCCCGGGGAGAAAAGCTCCAAGATAATAATACACATTAAACATTTAGTAAATGCTAGTTTCAAGCAGATACAAATGTTTCAGGGACAGGTCCTTTGAATGCATGTTTAGCATTTCCAATGTGTTTTATTAGCAAAATGGTTCATGTGCCTGTTCTTTAGTGGGTGGGAGAAGTAAAGAAAATGTAATATTATGTCACAGACTACAATAGACTGTTCCCTTTGGGGTTCACAGTTGAGTTGCTGCTCTGGCACATACAAGGATATGTTGCCATTGCTAATCTTCTTGTTTCACCCTCTGCTTGTTGTTAGTATTTCACATATGTGTTATGTGTTACGTTTTTCCATTGTGTACTACCAACTGCCTACCTTAACTGTTTTATCTGGTAGCAGTTACTTTGTAGTTACGTGATAGTTATGTGTATTATCATTCTGTTATGTTTTAGGACCAAAAATGTCATTGAGGAGCAGACCCCCCTTCAGTGAGGCAGAAACCAACATAATAGTGAACACACTACATCAACATGGTGCATTCCTTCTTACTTCTTGGAAGGGGTTGTCCTAATATTCCAGAGAGGCTGAGGATATGGCAGGAAATTGTTAATAACATAAATGCCATGGGCACCCACAGCCATACTTATGAGCAGGTGTGCCACAGGGCTACTGACATGATTACATCTGCATGGAGGTATGCAATTGCTGTTGCCCAAGACCATAGGGTAACCAGGGGTGGGTCTGCTGAAGAATCACCTCTCACCTAAATGAGGAATTCCTGGGGAATCTTCTGACACAGAGCAACTCACAGCAGAGTGGCCCACAATATGTCCCTGATGTGGGTGCATCTCCTTCTCAGTCTCAGGAAGCGCTTCCATGTAGGCTTTGTTATATGACCATTTCAATGCTGTTGCATAGTAAAACATTTGAAATAAAAGTTACTTCCGTGCCACTTGTGCCTCCTGCAGGTGGTAAGCCAAATCAAGTTATTCAGTACTGCAGATCAATTTCGAGTAATCTGTGTAATTTTAGTCCTGTTGTGTATACCACTGTACTGTCTGTAATACTGGTAGCACTGCTAGTTGTTCAGCATATATATTGGTGTTAATGTATGCCTGTGTTTCTCACTTTTTATCACAGGTGATCATGACAGTAGGTGTGTGGGCTCTGTGCCACCTGATGTCAATGTTTCTTCAGACACTGATGACAATGGTGGCAAAACTGAGGCACAGTCGGAAGGTGCACAGGTTGAATCTGACACAGAGGTTGCCATCCAGCCATCCCTTCTTTTTCCCCAGACACAGACAGTAGGTCTATGCCTACCAAGTCCAATGAGCCCACAGATATAGAATAGGTGGAGGGCAATGACACTGAGCAGGGAAGTGTGGCTACTGTGGCTTCAGTGCCTGTTGAGTCTGGTTGTAGCCAAAGTGTTGGTGAGATGTCACGCAGGGGGGAGACAATGATGAACTGCCAACACACCATGAAGTCGAATTAGCACTGAGCTTGACTATGTTCATGCAGACTCTCACACACCACCTTCACATGGAGGACCCCTACAGACACACACACAGCCTGCCTGCTTCACTTTCTCCCTTACACACACTCACTGATCTTTTGAGTCAGCCTAGGCCTCCTGACCTCCCCCTCCCCAACATCCTCTGCAAGTGATGATAACTGTGCCATATCCCTGTTTTCTCGATTTTGGATTTAGGAATATAACAGCTTTATGTCTGATGCACATGGTGCATAGCTACATTAGTGCCTAGTACATCTGCATTTATGTCATTGAATTGATAATTGTACCTGTCAGTTATATTTGCCTCGACAAATGTTACAATGGATAACATCGCCATGACAGCACTTTCTAATGTATTCTATTCTAAGGGTTATGGAGTCAGGAACTGCAATGTGTGTCATTACTTTATAACCTTTCTATTTAATGTTTTCCAGTACATGCATATGGTGCACATCACAAGACATGCCATCACATGCAGATCTTGGGATTGCATGACAACACTGTAGTCAGACAGAACAGTAATACAGTATAATGCTCTCTTTTGCAGGAACCTCACCAGACACATGCAGCAGCTGGACAGACCACAGGGCTTTTTCATCAAGATAACACAGGGCCTACCAACCATGACATGATGTATGTGGATAGATTAACAGACATGTCACTGTCATCTGTCTGGTATCACATTACATTTTTTTTGAAGAGAGAGGAATGTAGGGAAGGGACACAGGTATGTTTGAGGCAGGTAATTTGGCATTGTGAGGAAGCAATTGCTGACAGACAGAACAAAAGACAAGCGACGGGGATGGTAAAGAACATAAGAGGTAGGGGAACGCCATGGTTGGGGCAAGGGTGTGGACCTTGCAAACCCATGGATGTCAAGCTGGGTGACAGTGATAATTAAGTCCTCACCTACTGGACTGTCATCAATGTCACCTCACTGCGCCAGTGGCTGCAGTGTCTGACATCTGCATCTCCTTGTGTTATTGAGTACAATGATGGAGAGCAGTGTCTCCAGCTGGCATAGGCATGCAGCCACAATGCAGCACACAATCCTTTGCACCATCTCCAGCAGTTCTTCGTGGATGACAAAATCACCCACTCTGCCATTGCTCCTGGAGGGAACCACATGCTACCAGGCTGTAATTCAGACATGCTGGGCCTTGGTGACATAGCCAGTGGAGTGGGGGCAGGTGGATCCCATGAGCCAGGCCTACCCTGCTGTGCTGTGGGGGAAAGAAAAAAAAAACAAAAGAGGAAATAATGGTTGGGGTTAGAGATTGCACAAGCTGTCTTATTTGCTTGTTTAGGCTGAGGAGGGTGGTGTTCCAGGTCTGGGTTCTCACTTTTGTATTTGCAGGCAGCAGCTTCTTTTGCTTACTGTATAATGTAGTATTGAGAGACATATGTGTTTCCAGGACAAGATAACAGTGTCCCACAGGCTGATGTAAAAGGTTCACCGTAAAGTTCAGCAACAGGTCTCACACACACACACACACACACACACACACACACACACACACACACACACACACTCCAACTTAGAGTATGTCAAACAACACTTTATAGATGATTAAATCAGCAATGTCTGTTGAGGACAAGATAAAAGTGTCCCACAGGCCACTGTAAAAGGCTGACTCTAAAGTTCAGCAACAGCTGTCTCTCTCAAACAAGCACACACACACACACACACACACACACACACACACACACACACACACACACACACACACACACCAACCAGCCACCATTTGACTGCAGTGAGAATAGAAGCCCTACCTATCTAAGGACACAGACTACATAACACAGTACTTAATGCACATGCCAAGACAAGAGGTTGGGAGGCCTGCACAAAATATGGATGTGTAGGCTTGTGCAAGTCTCAAAAAACTGCCAAGCCATGCTATTGGAGAAGTAACTCTGACATAGTTCTGCTCTTCTGTGTATACACACACACACACACACACACACACACACACACACACACACACACACACACACGCACACACACACACACACACACACACACACACACACACACACACACACACTTGACTGCAGTGAGAACAGAATCCCTACCTATCTAAGGACACAGACTACAGAACACAGTACTTATCGCACATGCCACTGCACAAGTCTGAATTTAACAGGACTGCAGGTGAACTTATAGTAGATGATATCGACAGGCCATGTGGGAGACAAGAAGTTGGTACATTGCTTCATAGTGTCATCTGAGGCTAATAGCCTAATAGCAGTAGGCTCTTTGGAAGCCTAGCTGTGTAACAACACATGTACCCTGACTGAGCATACTTAGAGTTTTGCAGAGCAAGGCTGTGAGCACCACCAAGTGGCCCTATCCATGAGTGAGCACACAATGTTATATATAACACATTGTATTGTGGTTGATATATGTGCGGAAAAGGTAATGAAACCCAAGGGTTGTATTGCTTGCTTGGGGTGGTCTGGGGGTAAACAAATGAATGCACTGTAAATAACATATATTATTATCATATTATATATATTGCTAATGCTTGCTACTATATCCTGGTTCCATCTGTACTCCAGACCAGATTTTCTCAATGGCTAAGTGCATTAATTGAGTATATCCATTTTCCATTTTTCGGTGTCTGCTTTCTCGGAAATTTGTTTTTCCCCTGTTTTAGCAATGTTGCACTTTGTGCAAGAAAGATAAGCTTAGCCAAACCATGTTTTAGGACGAGGATCTGAAGCAAAATTGAATTTAAAGAAGACAAATAAGAAAAGATACTAAACTAAGGAACACATACACAAAATCGGTGCAAGCACAGTAAAACTTGATGGTACACATCACAAATTTCTACATATGCTAAGTTTGAACCATCACACCAATACAGCTTCAGAAAACAGGTGGGATGCCTTAGTTGTCTTGGGTACACAAGTAGCTTTCCATCAACAAAATGGAAAGTCATTCTTCACACAACCAACTGCATCAGAATGTACACTGCTATCAAACCATTTAATTATCTTTACTATATTTGGACATAGAGCAGTTAGTGATCACACAACCTGTCATAATTATGCTTACAAATATACAGGTCTGTGTTACGTTTCTGTGTTTCTTGATCATTCATCAGTTATCTAACATATGCACACTGTGTAAGCCATTCTATATCATTGGCCTTAACATTGTGAGAGGATATTAAATGGGAATAATATGATATGAAGTTGCCAACAAATGAAGTCCAGGTTGGATGGCACAAACAAACATATTCTATTCTTTTCTTTTGAGGCTAGCATAGGGGAGTTACTGTTATGGCAGGGACAAGTGTACACTCCTCTTAATGGGGGGGGGGGGGACAAAGCTCAGTTACTGTTATGACCCAAACAAGTATGAAGTCTGAAATTGCAATGTGTACCATCACTTTCTAACTTCTGTCTTCACTGATTTATCAGTACAAAGGTATGTTGCTAAACTGAGGCCATACAGAAAACATCAGAATTCTTCAGAGGTATGAGTGTGTCGATCTTTCATGCCTGAAGCCTACTAATTACTAATGAACAAATATAAGTGTCTGGTGTCACATGTTAAGGTACTTTATGTACAAATCCAAATCCACCGATATTTATTTGCTTATTGCACCAAGTTCGGAAATACAAGGCTATGCCATAATACTATTAAAGAATACACTATAGGTTCCAGATTTACCTTGCAAATGTTGCAGTTGACACACCTTTAATTCAGGGTTGACCCTGTCTGATGCAAGCAGTATACAGCCAATACATGGTGAGGTAAAGGTTGTGTTAGTTGGCTGACATCAATTTTTCTATATGTATATGAGTAGGAGAAAGGTATTAGGTCCCAGTGAATGTGCTATGCACAAGATTTGTGGTACTTTTTTGCTGGCCTGGTAGTCTGGTGTTCTATTTTGCTGCATCGTGGTTTGGTAATGTGCTATGTATTGTCTCTTAGTCAAAACAAGGGCATACTGAGCAGGCCTACGTCTGCCTACAAGAACAGCAGCTGGAGGTTCCTCCTCCGAGTCCTTCTTTAACTGCGGCTGTGGTGACCTAGGCATTGGTGGGGGAGTGTCTCTTTTCCTTGCTGATAATGCTGCAGCTGTTCCCACAAAATTAGACTGTGGAGCATAGCACACACTGTGAATATTTGTTTACATGTACATGGATTATACTGCAGGGCTCCACTGGATATATCTAGGTACCAGAACTGTGACTTCAGAAGCCCAAACACATGCTCTGTGATGTTTCTAATTTGAGCGTGTGCCTCATTATGGCATTCCTCCTTGGGCATGTGTGCTCTTCTGATGGGTGTCATCAGCCACAATTCCAGGGAATAGCCAGCATTTACCAGTAAATGGCCATGTGGGATGCCCCCCCCCCCAGAAAACATCTGGTACAGCTGTGATGTGTGCCAGATATAGGAGTCATGATAACTGCAAGGGTTGCCAGCACACACATTCAGGATAATTCCCTGGGCACTACACATGACTTGGCAGTTGATGGAGTGGTATCCCTTGCTGTTAATGTAGATTCTACCCTGCTCACCAGGTGGTGCCTTAATGTGTATATGAGTGCAATCTATGGCACCCATGTACTTCAGGGTAGTGAGCTACATGGTGAAACGGTTGCATATTGCGGGCCCTCTCTTCAGAACTATGGGGGGAAAATATGTGCTCATTGGCATGTATGAGCATAGCATCCAGAAACTGGAGGAGGATCCTGGAGGGTGATGCCTGTGACACACCCATCATGTTCCCAGTTGGTCTTTGAAAAGTACCAGCAGCTAACATTCTAAGGGCTATACATACCTTAGTTTCCACTGGGATGGGTTCCCCTTGGTTGGCTCTGGCTCTGAGTTGAGGACGGCAGAGCTCATAGAGTTCTTGTAATGTGTTCCTATACACCCTGTAGCGCTCTACAATTTCATGTAGCACCTGGAAAGTTACCTTGGGCCTGAACACTTTTCTACTTCTCAGCCTAGGCCTATTTCTCTCTACTCCAGTAGTATTGAAGGATAAAGGAAAAACCAGGCTTGAGGCTACATGGATACTTTATACATTGCTGAACTGCCACCTTGTTGATTTGGTTGATTAACATGCAATACACCTGTTTATGCTATAAACAGCATCTATTAAACAGACCTGTTACTTGCTCATTAGTGCGTTATGCACACCTTTGTGCACCTCCATGTATCTTCACATAAATAAGATAAGCAGAGGCAAAATTGATATCCTCCATTCTTGAGATATCGTGCAAACATGGACCATAAAGAGTGAAGGCAAAGTTGCATTAGAATGTCTGAAACCAAGATCAGTTGGCATGGAGTATGATACAAGAAGGAAAAATAATAAGTTGGTCAGGCTGCCAGAGAACTATAAGGGGACAGATTCCATAAAAGCAGTAATGGAACTGCTGGAAAAATGAACAAGAATTACAGCACCCCTAGATAAAAACTGAATGAGTGTATTGGACAGCATGGTGACTAGTCCAGGAGAAGCAGAAAGAGTCACAAACTGTCATAGTCAGGTTATAGACTTTTGGGTTAAAAGAAAAGCTCTTGAAAGAGATTCGACAACCAGGGTAAAGCTAATGATGGGAGATATTCCAGTGTTTTTAGAACGTGATTTTGCTTATGAAATCATAAGAAAAAGGCAAGCAATGGTACCAGCAATATGGGAATGCAAGTAAAATGGCTTAAGATGGTGTCTGATGTATCCACCTTCACTGCAAATCTTTGCTCAAGGTGTTACCAAATCATTCAAAAGCTCATCAGAATCCTTGGATTTCATGAAGAAACCAACAAATCTGACATATGGAAAGGAGGTCAGTGAAACACAGAACAAGGACTTTCATGGGTTTAGGAATGAAGGAAGTACTGGTTCACAACCGAAGGACATGGCCTACTTCCCTCTGTTTGGGAGGCAGCAAAGGTTAAGAGAAAGTTTACTGATTCAGAACATGAGGAAGAGAAGGGAAGAAATGTAGGGCTGAATTCATGAATGCCTGCACTTAGCACTGAAATCGTATGTGCAAAGCACACCTGCAAGCATGCTGTTTGGTATTCATTAAACAGCTCTGCACTTCAAGCCCACCCTCAAAACAAGGTTAAGCAGCAGAATATGCTAATGAAGGCATAAGTAACTGAAATACATGCTAATTAAGTGAACCAAAATGGCAGAGCTATTCAGGAATATATTAAATGTGCTTGTACACTCGGTGCTCCCTTTTGCCTTCAATTCCAATACCTTTTGGAATACAGCCACAAAGGCACTTAGAAAAAATATTGTTAAGGGTTACTTATGTTATTCACCTGTATGTGCAACAGGCTTTAATACAAAGTTCTACTGCTGCTGCCAGACATCAGCCTAGAAGAAGAAGAGTGTCCAGACCCCATTTGACTTATCATGAACTGCACGATATAGAAATTGTAGAGTAATACAGGGTGGATAGGGATACCTTAGAGGAAATATGCAACCTCCGCTGCCCTCACCTTGAGGCCCCAGGGAAATTATGGAGAACCCATCCCAATAGAAACCAAGGTATGTGTTGCATTATGAATACTAGAGATACTTTTCAGAGACCCACGAGAGATATATTAGGGGTGTCACAGGCCTCATCCTCTAGAATATTATATCAATTTTCTAATTGAAATACTACAATATGCAAGCAATCATATCTGGTTTCCACATAACTCAGAGGAGATAGCAGTAATCATGCAATACTGCTATGGAACAGCACACTTCCCTGAGATTCTGGGGGCCACAGACAGCACACACATAGAAATAAAAGCTCCACTTAGTGAACAGAAAATGAACAGAAATCAGCAGAAAAGGCTATCACTTTGTCAACTGTCAGGTGATCTGTAATGCCCAAGGGATCATCTACAATGTGTATGCAGGTAACCCTGTCAGTTTTCACAACTCACACATATAGCACACAAGTGACCTGTATGAAAGGTTTACGAGGGGTGACTTTCCAGAAGGACATCTAGTGGGGGATGCAGGTTATGCACTGGAACCTTGGCTCATGACACCTGTGAGAAACCCACACAACCCCACTAAGCAAGGATACAATGATGTCTATGCATAACTAGAAATATTATACAATGCATATCTGGCTTGCTAAAATCAAGCTTCTGGTGTCTAGAAACATCAGGAGGTGTTTCATAGTACTACTCAGCCACTACAGCCAAAATACTCACCGTTCATGCCATGCTGCACAATATCATCGCTGGGAAATATATTTAACAAGGACAAATAAAGACAAGGACTGCAATTTCCAGGACCATAGGCAGGGCCAGTAGGTCAAGCAGGTATAAATGAGGAGTCTGAGGAAGAATCAACAGCCAGGGATTATCCTGACAGACGTAGGCATGCACAATATGTCATGGCTCTGGCTAAAAGGCAGAGGATAGAGCACACACTCACCTAGATGCTAACATTAAAATGAATGGTCCCCAAACGTCCTTCACCTTTTACTTACCCACATAATGGTTGTGTTGTGTGAGCATCAGTCAAGCCCCAAAACACATCATGTAGCAGCAGTATTAACCAAGTAAGTGTTGAACTTCTAAAAAAGAGATATAGAAATAAGCAGTCTCATATGTAACTATTGTATGTCACTAAAATGAAACATGGCTCAACTCCACAGTAATGTCAGTAGTAAGTGATGACGGATATTTACAATATACATGTATGCTTCTGCCCAATACTGTGCATCACGCATTATATTTATCCAGTATAGATTCCCAAACACTGACCAGGGCACTTTTAGCATCTTTTGCACAAGTTTATGAGTAAGCTGCAATTTTTAAGTCATAGAACTACATTCCTAGGAATACAATATGAATACAATGAGGATCAAGTGATATATAGCAAATCGTTTACAACCGAGCAGGGGCAAAAACAATAAAAGACAGTTTATGCAATACATTCCATTAAAGCAAGCAGCTGACTAAGCAAGCATTAGCTAGCCACTCTGTGCATCAGACATAGGCAACTCAAAGTCACAAAGAAATTTGCAAAGAGCATGGCACAGACACCATCACTTTCACAGGGTGGGGGGATTACAGGAGGCCAAGCCTGATACCAAAAAATTGAGGTGAGCATGTGAGAATCCAGCTGATCATCAAGTATTCATTGTCAGGGCCTGTAGCAACACATTTCTATAATTCAGTTGTAATGTGTATATACTTGTGTGTGTGAGGTGGTATGAACAAGATGCTTTTTAAGGTATGTGGGTCTTCTTGAACACAGTCAAAGCACTTGTGTTAGTACTATGTCCTGACACCTCAGACAGGTGTGAGCCATGCATAGTAGAGTAGTCAGTTCATTGTCACTGCTCCCAACCATGAGAATTACCTCAGTTAGGAATTGCACTGCTAGTTCCATGGCCCTGGCTAGAGGTTGGAGTGGTACCTGAACGTGAATAATGTCTGCTGGATGAGTTCTCATCATGACTACATCCATGACCACAACCACATTGCCTACCATGTCTGGGTGTGGATGACTCGATCACTGACTGAGCAGTGGAAGCTGTGCCTCTACAGGAGTGGAATCTGACATGGCCATGTCAGCTAACACCTGATAATATAGCTGCTCTTCGGCCATGTGGATGCTGAGCATCCCCCAGCAGTTATTCCATTACAGATTCGGCACAATCCAGTGCGTCATTCATCCTGTCCAAGGAGTCACCCACATGATTCAGACAGTCTTGCTCATCAGAATACACAACATGTACTACTCAGACTATCTCTTCTAATGCACTTTTAGAATGTGCCTGTGCCTCTATGATGGCACTACACATAAATTGTGTGGTACCTACTGGCAAACCCACATCAGGGGGAGTGTGGACAGCAGGCTCCTCTGAGGACTTCTGCTAACACCCCATGTGGTACTTCACCCACACGATGGCTATGGAGAGACTCTGCCAGCCTTGCACCTGGAGTAGCCATACTACCCTGATCAGCCTTGTCACACTCAACCTGCCCTATCCCTGATGGCTCCATGTCATGGGTCTGTATAGACATAATGAAATCTGGGCAGGGGAAGTGGGAGCCACAACCACAGTATCAGACTGATCTTCTGCATCCACAGACTGTGCCTCTTCATCTTCACCATCACTATCAGAGGCTACCAAAACTCCAACATCAGGCAGTAGGAGTTCTACAGTGTTGGTGGCAGGCTCACCTCTGATAACAAGTAATTAACACAACAAAGACAGCAATAGAAGAAAAACTGATCAAACTTATGATAAGTAAAACTGAAGTAAGCAATAATAGGTGCAAGTGCAATTAAAAAAAAAACAATTAGTGTAGACATACATCAACTTTCAGTATAGCAACAGAAAAAAGGGCTTTACTATTTGCAGGTGGTCTTGGAAACCTACCAGATGTGTCTAGACAGACAAAATGGAGATGAAAGAGAGATGATAAGCACTATAATGCAAATGACACAATAAACAGCAACATTGACTACATCTGCATATTAAAAAAACTCTTATACATATTATTTCCATTTTCCTTTTCTCCCCTTATTTATCTCTATGTCACTCTCTGTCTATTCCCACCCATCTCTCTAGCTCTACACACACACACACACACACACACACACATATATATATATATATATATATATATATATATATATAAATAAATAGATATGTATATGTGTGTGTATGTGTGTGCGTATATGTGTATATATATATATATATATATATATATATATATATATATATATATATATATATATATAAAATTTTACTTACTTATTTATTTATTTATTTACATTTGTTGACTGGGAGAGTCTGACTGGACATAGGTCCGTTTTCAGCGGAGGCCCGGGGAGAAAAGCTCCACATTAAGTATTATTTGCATTATACAGTTAAAAAACATAGCATTTAAATATAGATGTGTGTGTGTGTGTGTGTGTGTGTGTGTGTGTGTGTGTGTGTGTGTGTGTGTGTGTGTGTGTGTGTGTGTAAACATAAATCAGAGAAGAGACATTCATCAAATGTGTCCCAGGGCAGTGAGTTACTTGGCCAACATACCATCTGTCACACACACTGCAGTATATCAAACCCACCAAGGTGGGGAAGCTGCACACCACATTCCCTCTACTTATATATACCAACTGTAAGATTGCACTACAGTGGGGAAAAGGGCAAATTTCCTAATGCTGGACAAGTAACTCACTGCCCTGGGAAAAATGTTCGTGATGTGAATGGCTGTTCACTGAAGTTAGTTTTTGATGAACTAATGTAGACCCGTATATACATGTGATAGTTGTTAGTATGGCACACATGGAGCTTCACCAGTAGACACCCTTTGGCTGTCCTCCACCTCAGCACCTACATCATCCACATCCCTGGCACCCACTGATGAGCTGTCTGGATCCCGTACAGTGGACAGGGACTCCTCCATCTCAGTAAGTAGTGGATCAGTAGCAGGACCACCACCAGTAGCTCTCCATTCCCAAACTATAGCAGCAGCTCTGTTTTTGGCTTTGGTGATTATGTCACTGTCCCAATGTCTGACCTGGATGTAATCATGGCCATGGCCCCCCACAGCACTGAAGTCACCATCTGCAACCAGTGACATGAGCCGTACCTCTCAACTATACAGATTTTCACAGAATACTCAGATTTTGCCATTATATTTTTGGTCCATTTTTCATAAACTTGTGGTTTTCTGGATAATTAGTGGTAGATCATTAAAAATTGAAGTTTTAAAATAATGACAGACATTTGAGTTTCAGACTTCATATCTTTCAGAAAATTCATGTTAATGCAAAACCTGTTATTCTATCCACTCTAGAAGTTTGTAACAGCAATATTTAAAAAGTGTCCCTATTTTTGGGCCTTTCTCCCACTTTTATTTATGGCTTTGTCCAGATTTCTTGCTCTAAGAGGATAAGAGGTATGGTGACATCATAGAAAAACTTGTTGGCTTTGACCATATTTGATATGCGTGAGTGCCTGGACTATTACCTCATTCTCAACAGTTAAGAATGGCAATTTATGAGGGCCAGATTTATTGGGAGCCATATCCATGTATGTGATAAAAAATAAGAGAAACAAATATGTGTCAGACAATTAAGCAAAGTGACTGCCCACAAAAGAAATATGAATGCATGCAGGCATCACAAACAGAAATTAGATGTATACCTCTCTAGAACTATACACAGCTAATGCACAACTATAAAATGTAGCCCCCCTAACAAAAAAAGAAAAGAAAAAAAAGAAAAGTAAAGACAAACAGATTTAATGATGACAAGAGTGTGAAGGTCTATAACAAATAGCAACATTTAAAAATATATGAATTAAAATGTAGGACGTTAATCATGTTTACTAGTTGAGGTACTCTTCATTTGATGTCAGGTGTATATCACAGGCAGAACACAGTTATTGGACTACAATGTAACCTCGCCACCTTGCTACTAGTCCTAAAACAATTTTTTATAACATATGTAAATATCCCCAGAAAAAAAATGTTTCTATAAAAGCCGGTAACATTACCTGTGTTTACTTAAAAAAATGAATAAAATTATAGAACAATGGATGAACTGCAGACATCACACAATTTTATGTGAAAAGTAAGCCAGCAGTAATATTTCAATCAATTAATTTTTAAATAAACATCACATACTTTCACAGAAATCTGTAAGAAAGTACCTAAACAGCTGCAATTACAGTAGTAAAACAGCAGTATTGAAGTCTCTGGATTGAAGCAGTCTCCCCAACTACAATATTAGTGCCTTATGAATACAATGAGCTTATAAAGTGCAGATTCATTCCTGTGAGCACTGTGAATATGCAAATCAGGTGTCAATTCATTTGCATTCATCAATCACACAATCTGCATGAAGTGCTGGGTAAACAGGAGGTGAAGACCTACACAATTCCATGCATGCACATGCCCTAGCAGTACAAGAACAAGCACTAAGAACCTTGCTAAGAGCTTGCAAGTGTGAATGATTAGGCTTACTGCAAGAATAATTAGTGTTTCATACACCTGTCAGTCTGATGTACATTTAATGAGGGTGTGTCAAGGAGAACAGAGTTATCAAAAATCATTACATTGACTGACTTAGGAGATAACCTTCATAACAGTTTTATTACTAAATGCTTATGACACAACTGTACCTCTGAGTAAACAGTTATCTGTAATTCATATGAAGTACATACAGTATCATTTAAATATATAAACACATATCAAAATCAATTCAAATGACATTGCATTCAGGTTAGAAAAGTAAAAATGTGAACAATCCTCACAAAAGAAAGAGAAGAAAGCAACTGTAGTACTGCAAAAATGTGTTACTATTGTGACAGTAAGCATTAGCTTAACTGTTGAAAATATTCCATTCATCTACATATCTTCTGGAAAATTACAAAGGACAACTGTGAGAAAATGTTTATCTTGGACCTTTAATGTAAAGTGATACAATGTCACATCTTGAGTATATGTAATCTACTTTCTCTTCTTATAATATGTCTGTGTTTGTTGCAAGAATCTCAGATGTGCGTGTTAATGCCATGGTGTTGAGGTTCAAAAAGAAATTGCTGTTTGTGTGAAATTAGGGAAGTTTAATGTGCATATTTCGATGTTATAACACAATAAAGTTGAGAAAACATCATAAAGAGACAGTTTTAAATATTCTTTTCTATGCTTCATCCTTTACATGCCACTCGGCATTGTGTACTGTTCACTGTCAGTGAGCGATGGTTCATTTCCCAAGGCCAAAACTCAAATCTTGATTTGGAATGCCATCAATAGCACAAATGAGCCTGGTGCCAGTGTGCTGCCATCAGTACTCTGGATAGTACTGGGCAAATAAAATGCACCCGTCAGCTATGTATCTATGTGGCACAAAGTGTAATTTCAGTAAGCCTGGAGAAAGAGAACAGGAACTGCAGGTTTCAAAAATCAATTTGCAAATAATTTTACTGTGAAACGCAGAATACGTATTGCCACACATTTTTGTACATGAATTGTACAGCTGAAGTCTGCATGACTACTATTAAATATGTTAACTATAGTCCTTGTGAGTTGCAGGTGCAAATGTTTGGTTGCTGGAAACTCATCTAGTCATAGTATTAATAACAACATTTGATATGCATGATGTAAATTATGAGATTTGTAAAGTGTGATAACAGAAAAGCAGTAACATAAGGAATATGTGGAAATATGTATACTGCATGCTAGATTTTTTATCCATATCTCCCAAGCAGTGATCGTGACAGTAATGCATTCCCTTTAAAAGTATGTCATCATTACTTGTATATGCTGTGTCAAATGAGATAATGTCATATGCTGTGTATCTCCTTCTCAATAATTGACAACTGATGGTATGTAACACAAATGCAAGTTCTGATGTGGCAAGCAGATTTTACAAGATGAATGTGTCAGGTTATACTTTATAATAATTTTATTCTGATTTATAATTTTTTAACTTCTGTATTTACGCATCTCCTTGCAGTGCACAATGACTGCTCATCTCTGAAGCAAAAATTAAAAGTTTAGTTTGGGCTGCCTTCTGTTATGTAAATGAGCCTGGTATTGCTGCGCTACTGCCAAGACTCCTGATAGTACGAAGTGAAGAAAATTCACCTGTGAGCTACCTTTCTCAGTGACACAAGCTGTATTTTCAGTAAGCTTGGAAAAAGAGAACAGGCAATGCAGGTTTCAAATCCAGTTTACAAATAAATTTACTGAGTGGTTCAGAATAAGTATTGACTTACAATTTTCTTTAATAATGTAACATTAAATAAAAATGACAATTACAAACATGAATTTGGCAGCACATCTATCATCACTGACTGCTACATATCTCAAGTATTACGTGTGTACATTATGTTAAGCATAGCAATGATGATGATAGTTAATGTAAAATGCACTTGCATAGGTATAAAGTGCACAATATGTGATTAAAATTACGTGACTCATCACAAATAATTTGTGAATAGGATAGTTATGCCATGTAAAGTATGTGTGGAACCTATCCCAACATGTATTACTCAGGTTATGTAATTCCAAAGTATATGCAACCACAAATAATGCCGTTTGTGTAGAACTCCAGTAACATGAATAATTAAAGTGAAATACATACAAGTATCTCTAAAGTATAGTTCCATTCTCATTGAAATTTGAATACCTCAGATTACAGCTTAAATCATTTCTCCTGTAGCATTGACAGTTAATAAGCAACATTTACCATTTAAGCCTTTATTTTTTCTCATGGGTTCGATTCCCAGGTGGTACTAGTCAATCTTTGTACTGTGTATGTCTCAGCAACCCATTATGCCTCAGTTCATACCATTTTACCTCTAAATAATGATTACAACAAACATCATAGAGCATTTCATTACTTAACAGTGCAGCATATGTAAATAGGGTAAGCATTACACATGGCCAGGTCTCACTGCAGTATTTCACATCTTCATTTCTTTTTTTGAAGGAATCTTTCTTAATGTAAAGTAAAGCCATTTTTGTGATTTCAGTTGTAAAAATGCAGCTGTCAAGGTTGTGCATCTTTGTACACAGGCTTGTACATGCAAGATCTGAATTGGCAACAACTCAGACACGTAGTTCTAAGTGTGATTCAGTAGACATGGCAGGTTAAAGTTGAGGGTTGTTGGTGCTTCATTTAAAGCCCAAAGGTGGTGTGAAGAGGACTCCAGGATTTTTGTGTCACTCCTCATCAAGTTTTACAGCTGCAGGCTTCTGCAGGGGGACTCTACCAGGTCTCAGTATAAGGCTGAGGCTTGGAAAAGCTTGGCCAAGCCTGTCTGCAATGCAACTGGCATTGCATGCACTGGAGAATAATAACAATAATAATAATCATCATCATATTTGTTAATGAGGTAGACCTACTGGACACACAATCCCTTTTCAGGGGTGAACCAGTGGAAATGTCTGGTTAAGTGGTTTACTTGAGGTCATACAGTTGGCAAACACGAGTTGAGGGAATCAAAATCTGTATCACAGCAACTACAGCTTACACCCTTAACCTCTATGCCAACTGCCAGACAGGTACAAAACAATGATGCCACAAGTACAATGATATGAAGAGGTGCAATGGGACCTCCTGAGCTGATGAGAGGATGAATTTAAGACTGCAAACACCCCTCAGTTGTGTAAGTATAGTGAGCTATTACCAGTCAATGATGTAGCATGGATTTGCCAACCAATACATGCATTCATTATGCTTACATTTCATGTCTATGTTCTTATACAGCTGTTGGCACCATTACCTTGAACAAGGAGGTACATCAGGAGAGAATGGCTCACCTCAGAGAGGTACATGGTAAATATGCATCGGGTAGGAGTGCAAGCCAGATCATACTTTTTAGGGCATTGGTCCATATCATTTGAGTAGCCATACCTAACCTTTATATCAAGCATACACACCTTCACCAGTAGCTCTTGATGATTGCACTAGGCAATAAATGCATTAGCTTAGCTGTGTATGTGTTCAATTCCCAGCAGCAGACATTAGCTTTTATTACAGGATAGTATGTATAAATTAATTACTGCAATAATAAATGACATTAAAAAATCAATTTTTGTGACTGGATTTATTAACTTGGAACCCATATATCCAATATGCCACAGTCAAACTTTTTATTTATTATAGCACTGAAATTAATTTATTTAATGACACATTAATGCCTTCACGTCGTATCTGGATATGGCATACCACTCATCTGTGCAGATTTTCCAAAACTGTCCAGATTTTTGCCTCATATTTTTGGTCTGTTTCTCATAAAATTATGGTTTTCCGGCAAATCATGGGTAAATCACTGAGGGATAAAGTCAGAAAATAATGACAGACAGTTGAGTTTCAGACTTCTTACCCTTCAGAAAATTCATGTTAATGCAAAACCTGTTATTCTATCAACTTTCTAAGTTTGTATAGCAATATTTAAAAAGTGTCCCTATTTTTGTTTTTGTCCCCCCCCCCCCATTATTTATGGCTTTGTCCAGATTTCTTGCTCTAAGAGCTTGAGAGGTATGGGCAAAGCTGAACATGGTTGTGCGTTATATTTGTTTATGTATTGAAAAAACTGTGACATGATATTGATCTTATTATCTCTGTTTTGTCTCCCCAACCCTATCTCTCTTTTTCTTTGGATACATTGTTGCTGTAACCCAAATGACCATCAGCAAAGAGAGCTAGACCATCCACTGGAGTTTGGCTCACCCAAGGAGCTGCAGTAGCATCACCACAGGCAGCACAGGCACCCAGCACATCTGGTTGCAACCTGTCAGCATTGCCTCCACAATTCCTGCTCTACCTACTCCAACTGCATCAAGGAGCTTTGCCCTAGCTGCTTGTGCAATGGTATCCACCAATAGTAGTACTGAAGGTACTGACTTTGTCACACATCAGGAGCTGACAGGGCTGTTGGAGGACATCATGGAGGGGGGTCTCAAAGTCGAATGAGCAGAGTTGAAAATGTCCTGGGTCAGATTGCAAAATCAATGCCATTCCTAATGCTGACCCAGGGAGCTGAGAATGGAGACAGTGATGACAGTTCTGAGGATGAAAACTAGATTCCCATTGTGCTCAAACTGGACATGAATGCACATCCAATGTCCCCTACCTATTCCCAAGTATAGTGCCCCCCACTATTTTGTGTCTGTGACCATCCCTGGCTGTCATGTATGTCCTGTATGTCTGCACCGGCTACCTAACTCACCATAGCTATGTGATGCTCTTATACTGTACCTAAGCACCTTCACCAATAGTCCTCTTTCTAAAAAAATTATGCCCCATTCATAGCACTCCACTTCATTTGGTCCAATTGGCTATGAACATTTTTTTTAATTGGCTGTGTAACATTATTCTGTTATTGTCACCCATCCTTCATGTGGTAACTCTTCAAATTCATTAAATTCTGTTTACAAATCCACATTTATGTTGTGAAGAATTGTATAGCTATCATGCTCTCCCACCACCATCCTGCAAATTCCTTAATTCTTTCCCCTTATTGTCACCTCTGCTTGCCCCCATTTTCACCACTGTCCTATCCACCCCCCTTTTTCACCCATTTATTCTGGTTAAAAAATAGAATCACACACCATACACATGGACAGAAATGGCCTATACAAAAAGCCTTCACTTTTTGCATTCAGCGTTTGCATGGAGCTTGGAATTTATCACTAATGCCTTTACTCATACACTGACACTAAACTATAAAACTCACTTCCAACCAGCATAAACAACATTAGCTGCTTCAACAAATTTAAACTCACCCTAAAGAACGACCTACCAAATACTAAAATCTGCCCCTGCATCTATCCATATAGATAAACATCCTGCTCCATTTGAGCCTTCCTCTAGCTTACCCCAATCTTTACCCATCAAAACTAGTAAAAAACTCTTTTTGATCTGTAAGTTACTTAAAACAACTCTGTTCTTACTATAAATCTCACTAACCTTAACTATCATTCCAATCCCTCACCCCTTTAAAACTGCCCTACTTGTAATTCTTTCCCTTTATTAATTCTTTCAACCTAACAGTACCCCTCTAGTAATTGTTTCCTTTCTTAACTGTGTGTGTGTGTGTGTGTGTGTGTGTGTGTGTGTGTGTGTGTGCGTGTGTGTGCGTGTGTGTATATATATATATATATATACACACACACACATATATATATATATATATATATATATATATATATCTTGTAAATTACTCTGTTTTTCTCTCTGATATTGTAACTTCCCACAATTTATTAGTCTGCTTCTCATTTTGTTATATTGTACTGTATTGTATTGTAATTTCTGTAAGTTCTGTAATTTTGTATAAAATACTGTCCAATCATAATGTGTTTGTGGAGCTTTTTTCCCTGAGCCTCGACTGAAAATGAGCTCCTGTCCCAGTCAACAAATCTCGATAAATAAATAAATAATGCTGAGTGATGGTGAATGGCATTTTACAGCATATAGCAGAAAATGGTGAGTTTTTGCCTCCGTCTACAATAGTCCAGTTATCTCTGCATAAATATGCTTAAACCCGCTGCACTATAGGAATACAGAGTAAACGCACTACTTTGAAACGTTTACTCTAGCACTTATCAGGCTGCTAGATGTAATGAAGCAAAACTTCCTATGTGGTGTGTTGTGATCATTCACAGGTCTGTTAACTGCTGTTTTGCATAGTGTCAAGGGTTAGAGTCCAGAAGTATTTCAAAGTAATATTTATTTTCTGTTACTATGTGTGTAAGCACAAACATTTTTATTTCTCCCAAATGGTAACATTTCATGAACCAAGCAAGAAAAGGACACTAAAACAGAACAGCATTTTAACAGTGAACATTAAAGCGTTGGAAAATATGTTACAGCTCCATAGGGGCAACTTATTAAACCAACATTATCCTGCTTATGTTTTCATCTTGCTTCTACTCTCCAACCATTGCTTACTCCCCTTTCCAAACACTTTATTGGACAGAACATGACAGACTAATTATGGGAAAAACCTAAGAGTAACACACTATAAAAATGGTCAGACATATCCCACAAACAAAACCCTGTATGTCTCTTTCCCTGTCTCCATCTTATTCTCTTTGTTCCCCCTTCTGTCTCATCATTTTATACTCTTGCACATTTATTAAGCTGAAGGATGTAATGTTCACTTTATGGGATTTTCCAGTTGTCATTACTGTGATGTAGCCTAATGCCTACATTATCCCATGCTTCAGTATGTTGTCACTGTCCCTTCAATTCTGTGATTTAATCTTTGTAAAGTAGAAGTTTCTATGTGGTATGCTAAAATAATGCTTAAATCTATACGCTACTTTTAGCATAGTGTCAAGGGTTCTAAAGAAGAAGTATGTCAGAGTTGTACTGACTGTTTGTTTACATGACTATGTGGTGTGTAACCGTTGGCTACATATTTTACAAACCTACCATTACCCTGCTTTTGAATTACTCTCCTTACTGCTATTGTGAGCACTTTATTGTAGAGCATGACAGAATATTTTGAATGACAAATTTAAGAGCAAAACACAACAAAGATGGCCATAAATGGCTCATAACCAAAAATGTTTTCTGTCTGTCTCCCTCTCCACCTTTCTTTCTTTCTTCCCCCTTTTGTGTTATCATTGTCCCCAGCATTTAATTGATGCCTGTCACAAAACAATAATACTAACTGATGACAAATGGCAGTTCATATACATTTCTGTTCTTTTCCAGTAGGGTACACTGTGGACACATTGTTGAAGCTCAGTACTGTACAAACTCTGTTCAACACTTACTTCTGCACCAGTAGCTTAATATACACATATATAGTTCTTTTACATTTGTAAGGCAACCATATGAATCGTATTAATAATCACAAACGACATATGATTATTTACAAAATTCCACATAGCTGGGCTGGCAGTGTCACACATACCTTATGATGAAAGATGGCGAATTTTTGCCTTAGACTACACTACCACAGTCACTTCCATGCAAATATGTTTAAGGCTGCTGTGTTACAGCAAAACAAACTAAAAGTGCTGAAGTGTGATACAGTTTCTGTTACATATCTATTAGGCTTCTGGATGTCACGTGCATACTAAGGGTTGTTGCAATTGTTAAAACTGTGATGAAGGCTGATGCCTACATTCTCTTTCTTCAGCTTACTGTCAGTGTCCCTAAAATGCCTGATTTTAACATAGTAAAGTATGAATTAGTATGTGGTGAGCTAAGATCATCCTCTGGTCTGTGCACCTTTTTTATTAGGCTGTCAAGGGTTTGAATCCAGAAGTATGTCATAAAATTATGTAATGTTTTTCCATATTAACATCTATGAACCTATATTAACAGTATGTATATAACTGTGTGCTAGATATATTATTAAACCACTATCCTCCTTATGTCCTCATCATATTTCCGCTATCCTATCCCTTCTTGATCCATATTAAAAACACTTTTAATTGTACAGAGCAATACCTCTAAAGAGTACAGATTTTCAAAGGATATCCAAAGGATATCCACATTTTTGCATCTAAATTTGTGGTGTGTGCATCAACAAAATATGTGAATTCCTTGCAAATTACTGAGGATTGATGTCATTAAGTAATGCTATACATTTGATTTTCAGACATTACATAGGTCAGAAAATGTATTATGCTAGTAAATGTGTAAGTTTATAACGGCAGCATTTAAAAATTGTCCCTAAGTTTTGTCTTTTGTCACACATTATTTTTCACTTTGTACATACAGAGCCTAACAAATTATGATGACACCCCTAAGAGTAGCACACCATAACGATGTGCAGATGCCTGGTGTCAAGCAGCACCTGTAACCTATAGGAAATTGCAGTACTCAGCGTATGTCAAAATCCTGAGAGTTTTTGCTTTCAACTACACTGGTGTGCTGCCCCTAGTACTACTGTGCTTATCCTCACTGAAATGCAAAGGCAGGCTGATGGCACTTTGAGGAGACAGTCATTATCCTACATTGATCAGGCTGCAGAACTGAATGTATACCATATGGGATGTTGCAATTCTAAGTAGTGTTTTGAAGCATGTTGTCGCATGTCTCATGTATTAAATGAGACACTGAGGCACGAGATGGGTTCAAGTAATTTGCTGTACATGAACACATCAGGAGCTGTAACTGGAATATATACTTTGAACTTCATATGCTTACTGACTGATTCATTACTTCAAACACACTTGCATGTGCATTTCCATTCAAGCTTGCACTCATACTGAATAACTGCACAAAATGCCACCAATCTCATACGTACTCAGTAACTTATATGTACATGCTCTCTGACTACAGTGGCTGATTAGGTTCAATATACACACTGATCTATATCCTCCCACTTTAATTTTGTTAGACATTGTAAATAGGAGAACATGCCGCAGTGGTACAGCGGTAGCGTTGTTACGTCACAGCAAGAGGTTCTCCCATTCGATTCTCGGTGTGACTTGGGAGTGCCTTCTGTGTGGAGTCTGCATGTCCTCCCCATGGTTGGGTAGCATTCCAAAGACATGTGTGCGTAAATGGGCTTGCCTTTGTTGAAGGTTGGGCGTCGAGCTGGCACCTCGGCGTTTTGTAAAAAAATCTACTGCCAATCATTAGTGGACCGGAGTTCCGCTGTGGCGATCCCTTACCAGGGAAAAAGCCGAAAGACAAAAAACATTGTAAATAGGAGAACAAAGACATTTTAAAAGTCAGACATTATATCAACATTTTAACAAACAAAACTGAGTTTAAGTCCAAGTTGCGGTGTGTTTTGGATTCAGTCTGGAAATTCTACCTGATCTGGTAACATAGAAATTCTGACTGGGTTTAGAACAGGGACACTCCCTTGGGGTTCTTTCAAAACTGCAACATCAGAGATTGCATCAAAATTGTTTTAAGGAAGCACACTGTCCTTTTGGATTCAAACAGGTGTAGAGTCGCTCGGGAATTAGAGTTGTCAACATAGACAATCTGCTGCTTCACTGGTTTGGAGACAGGTAACACATGTCTTCGATTCCATCTGAAATACAGTCCTCCTCATTGTATGATGTAAGATCTTGGTTCCTCACAAATGTTCTTCATGAGTCCCACTTGGTCGTATCCTTTAGATGTTTCCATTCTCACAACTTCTCCTTGTAGTAATGGTCTAAGGCATTTACTGGTCTTATGGTAGTACAACTTTTGTGATTGACATTTTCTTGAAGGTTGAGCCTTGACCATTCTGCTGTTCTTTACGTTTGGTACTAACAATTGTTTACTGATTGGTAGAGTTGTTCTAGTCTGTCTGGACATTAATCTCTGAGCAGGTAAACCAAGCATGTTTTCGTAAGGAAGGTTTCTGGGATTGAGTAAGTTAAGAAAAGCATTGCTACCATCTCTCTTGGATTTCTCCAACAAACATTTTGCACTCTGAATTGCACATTCAGCTAACCCATTCAACTGTGGATACTCAGCACTACTGGTCATATGGATAAAGTCCCAAGACTCAGCAAATTTCTTGAACTGCTGATTTGTAAACTGTGTACCATTGTCAGACATGACTTTCTGCGGGCTACTGTGGACAGAAAAATGTCTCTTCAATTTTTTAATGCCTGTGCTGGACATCAAGTTAGGAAGTAGGTCAATTTCAAACCAATCTGAGTGAGGGTCAATTAACATTAAGTAATGTTGACTATTCCATTCGAAAATATCTGTGGCAACTGTCGACCATAGTAATTCAGGAATCTGGTGTAGCTAAAGTGGTTCTTTTTGTTGATGCAGTTTGGTGCTGTTGCAAACTGAAAATGCTAGAGTTTCAGGGGGCAGAGCCTAGATGGCTAACTGGGAGCAGTGAATTTTGAGAGCTCCATAAACTAGTATAATAATATAGGAAAATGTTATTATTTTCAAGTTTAAAACATCAAAAACCTATAGATAAACTACTAAACTATATAAATATCAATTTTGGTGGAGATATACAAAAATGTTCATGTCAAGTAACTTGGAGACATATTGAATCACTGAATATGAACAACTCAAGGAATTCAAATTCAGACGCTGCTTTGAAAAAAGAACTGCAATTGATGACATCTACCTTCCAGGAACTATATTTGAAGAATGATAGCTTTAAAAATGACTTAGAAAACCTCAAATTAAATTCTCAAAAACAGACTGATACTCTTAAGGAACTATTACAGTAACACCATACAAAAATAACAAATATAGAGACTTCTCTAAATGACATTGAATGGATACTCAAAGGCGAAGAATTCCAAAAAGAATTTCTGCTTAAACAAAATACATGGCTGCTTAACAAAATAGAGGACTTAGAAAACAGGGAAAGGAGAAACAACATAAGGATCTTTGGTCTGCCTGAAAACACTGAAGGTGAAGACATTATTTAATTCTTAACAACATGGATTCCTGAATTTTTAGACTTGAAAGAGGGACTTTCATTTGGGATTGAAAGGGCGCATAGAGCACTGAGGAAACCTGCTTTTAACTCAATAAATACTCCACCTAGATCCATAGTTATAAAATTTCTTTCATTTCTGGTCAAGGAACTAATATTAAAATCTGCTTGGAGAAAATCACTCTTAAAATACAATCAAAGCCTGATAAGGTTTGACAATGATTATTCTTCCAGAATACTAGAACAAAGGAAAAAAGTCTGGCCAATAATAAAACTATTGAAACAAAACAACATTAAAGCACAGCTGGCCTTTCCAGCCAAGATAAAAAATACTTTTTGCCAATGAGATGAAAACCTTTAATGACTTAGAAGAAGCTTCCATTTTCATCAAAAACAACAACATAGTGTCTATCCCAGAAGAAATGGAATGGATGGCCCCTACTCTTAAAAGAATAAAAAAAAAAACAAATCCTTGGACTGATGCTAGAAAGAAGAAACAAAAAACTGACTCCAAGATAGCTGTCCCAAAAAAAAAAAAAACCTCTTATGACTACATCTCTCATACTGTCAGCTGATATGGTACATCACTTGTCATCTGTTTTTATTTTAAAAAAGGAGGGTTTCTTAAACAACTGGGAAACAGAAATGATTTATTCAGAATGTTCAAAGAGTCCAGTAATTCTTCACAAAGGTAGGTCAAAATGGGTTACTATTTACATTATATATAAGCCAAACAAAGCAAGATATAGCATAAACATAGATGTTTCTATTCCCCTGCTTGAACTCAATGAATACTTATCTTGTTCATTTTTCATTGTTTTTACTTATAATAATTTAAGTAATTAATCAACTAATTCAACAAGGTACCATTCATCAGAGTTCAGACTCAAATGTAACAAATTAACATCATATATAATAGGAATAACAGTAGAGTGTTTTGAAAAAAATGCTGTCATGGAGACTAATGCCTTCTTCAGTTAAGTATGATTTAGAAATGTCATGTATATCCTGGTTGAATATTAGTAGCAAGCTCTTAGTACAAATGTCAGCATTATTCTGTCTAAATATAGTTAATATCAATTATGGCAGGTATCACAGCTACGAGTGCTGTTTGATCAATCCTGATATGGTGTGCATGGATGCAGCTGTGTCTGGCAGCTAGTACAAATGTCATTAGCATTCTGTCTAAACATAATTAATACCAATTGTGGCAGGTATCATAGCTTCGAGTGCCCTTTGATTAAGCCTATTGTGTATGTGGATGCAGCTCTGTCTAGTAGCTGTTGTGCGTTGCCATTTTCATCTCTGGGAGGATGTGGGTTGCAGCTTGTGATCATGGTTTACTGATACCTGTGCATTAGAAAGAGACATTTGGTGGTTTAGCCTGGATCCAGGGGAGGGGGTGGATAGAGCTGCAGTTTGGGATATTTTGGCAGAGGGTGTTTTGTTTGTGTGTCTGCTGAGTGAGAGGTGGGAGGGCTGAAGGAGTGTGTTGTCTCTTGCTCTGGAGGCTTGTTGGAAGGCTTTTTTTTTTTTTGATCTGTTTGCTCTCTGCTCTTTTCATGGCTGCTGCCTCGCTGAAAGGGAGGGAATTTAGGCTTGAAGTTGCAGTGAAGTGAAGTGAAGCTTCAGGTGCATCGTGAGCCTCTGGTATGCACTACACAGACACATTAACAGAAACAGATGCTCCCAGGTTGCTATGGTAATGGAGACAGAGTGACGATAATGCTTAATGGCTCTGAGGAGCCACTGAGATGATTCTCGTCAATGACGTTTTTGGTTTTAAAAAATATATATATATAATAAAAGGGCTGTTTTAAACCACATGTACACATATTGATGGTCTCCCAACACTTCGTTTAGCTCATTAAGGTGATTCTTGATAAAAGAAAAAAAAACACACAATAGTTGTTTAATGTATGATTTTAGTAAATCTAGACATAAAATATATAATCATCATATAAGATGAAGCAGTCTGCTGAATTTAGATATTAAAGACAGGATTTAATAACATGGGTTTGTATTATAATAATACTACTGTCTTAACTTGTCATAAATGACATACACTACGTTGAACATCAAGGGGAAGCATGATGATTTTCTTATATAAGTAAATATGCATAACAAGTCATGTAATTGCTTTAACTTGTAGTTTTTGTAACCCATCTTGACCATATATAATACTTAAGCAGTTACCAAGGTAACTAATGTTTTATACATGGCATCAAACTGACAAAGTTGTTCAAGAGAAACAATAGAAGCCTGAACTTGAAATGTCACAGAAGGTAACAATCATATTCCGAACAAATAGTATTAAATTGACAATAGACAGTTTAATAACATGGGCATGTGTATAATAACACTACTGTTTTAAGTTGTCATAAATAACATAAACTATATTGAACATCAAGGGGAAGCATGATGATTTTCTCATATAGGTAAATGTGCATAACAAGTCATATATTTGCTGTAACCTGAATTGTGGTTGTAACACAACTTGACCATAAATAGTGCTTAGGCTGTTGCCAGGGTAACTAATGTTTTATACATATCATCAAACTGAGAAAGTTGTTCAAGGGAAACAATACAAGCCTGAACTAGGAATGCCACAGAATGTAACAATCACATTCTGAACAAATAGTATTAAATTGACAATAATCACTCAGTTTAACCTTTGCTGATTATACAAAATAGAATGCCGCCATTTAAATTCTAAAACATTCAGTATATGCCATAAAATGGCAATTTATGAATATGGAAAGGGAACTTGTAATCATTAATCACAATAAGTGAATTTGTTGTTTTTAACCTACAATTTCGCTCATTTTATAATAAGAAATGACAGATATGAAAATCCTTATGTGTAGGAAATGGGGGAAAGAGGGATGCACTGATAATTAAAATGCACTAACTTTCATCAATTTTTTACATAAAACAAACTTGATGCTTTAAGTAAATTAGCAACCAAGTGATTACTTAAATGCTGGTAAATAATGAAATATAACTTCTGATATATCCAGTAAAATGCATTGTATTATAAACATTAGGTATAAATATTATTACCATCTATTTATATTAAGTAATAAGTTTTGAAAGACTTCATCAATAAGGATGAATATGTTCAACAACTGTGTGCTATAATCTTTTACTCAGGTTTTATATATATGATACATCCTACTTTACTATGATTGAATTGCTTGTCATCTATCTTTCGTGTAAATATTAATTGCTTATACAATAATTAGACATTTATATAGTATTAGAATTCTGTCTAATCTACAATAGTACTATATATGTTCAAAATAATATAAATATTGCTTATTCCTATTACAAATATTCTCCATATGATAATTCAATTTATGGAGCTCAGATGTTCTGGATTGTCAAGGTATAAATGATAATTTGATGGACTTAGGTTTATCCATCAGATTAGGAATGATTTTCGTTCCATGGCTAGTACGGATCTCAGTTTTGTTAACATTTATTAATTTAAATTTATTTCACAAAAACATTTTTAGTATGCCTGACCAAAGCATTACTTTATTGGTAAATACTCAAAGTATAAAACTGATAATTTCCTTTAAAAGTTCAAACATATACTTTATAGTTATCAGAGGAAAATGTTTACTAGTCACAATAAAACAAAAAATACATAGTCTAAATAACCTAAGATGGATTTAACTTTATTATCTTTAAATACCAATGGCTTAAACAATCCTAGCAAGAGATCAAATCTACTGAAATATTTAAAACTGAACAAAGCACAAGTTGTCTTCCTTCAAGAAACTCATTTCAAAACAAATGACAATTAGAAATGGAATCCTAAGGAATATATGATATTGGCGCAATCCATTTATAAAACAAAGACAAAAGGGGTAACAGTTTTATGGAAAACAAATGTGATTAACCCATAAATCTTTTATAAGTATGAAGATAAAGAAGGCCTTATGGCATTAGTAATAGTTAAATATAATAACAGAATATGAACCCTAGCCAATCTATACTGGTTCCCAAGCATTGGATCAGGAACTGTTAAAAAACACTTGGATTTCATTTCCAATAATTATAAAGGCAACTTAATATTAAGAGGAGATTTTAACTGTATATTTGATATTTTTGAAACTACAAACAAAAGACCACTGTGTACATCTGCTGTATCAAAAGTTTTAAACACGTGGGTAGAATCATTTCATCTTGTAGATACTTTCAAATTTAAAGAAGACAAATCTTTGTTGTTTTTCCATCGAGATCACAGATTTGGTACCCAAACTAGAATAGATAAAATATTTGCTGCCCATGACTTACACCTAAAATTATTAATTTCTCAGTCACTCCCTGCTCCTTTTCAGACCACAATTCATTGATACTAAAACTCCAAAATGGGTACAAACCATTAATCTTTAACTCCAGAATTCCAGCATACATAACTAAAATTAAAGAGTTCAACCCCTGGTTATTATTTGAATTACAGTTCTTAGATATTAATTACACCACAGAGATAAATAAAATAATGATATGGGACTTATTAAAAGCTTACATATATGGTAAAATCCTAACCTGGTATAAAAAAATCAGAGAATGGGATTCTGAATTATTAGAGCTAGAATCCAAACTTTTGTCAGTTAAAGTTGAAAAAATCAAAATCATTTGGAGATGATAAAGAAAGAAGTATTAAACAATAAATACAATGAAATTCTAACACACAAAACTAGCTTTAAAAAAACTAAAAATTAATACCTTGACCACTTCTCCCAAATATCTACATAATTTATCCACAGGAATCAAAATACAATCAAAAGCTAATAACATTAAAAGTATCTTCCATGAAAAGAAAGGGAAAAATGTCTCAGATATAGGTGATATTCTTGATGCCTATAGAAATCACTATATGGAACATTTCAAAAAAGAAAATATACATACTGAGCAATTAAATCTAGATGAAAAATGTTCTAATATAAAAAAATACTAGAAAAATTAAAACTAGATCTGCAAGCACCCATATCCTATAAAGAAATTACAGATACAATAAAAGAGGGTAAAAATAATAAAGCTCCATGTATAGATGGCATAATTATGGAAATATATAAACGTTTTCCTTCAAAGATCCATCTTCCATAAAACTCTATTAGAAATTCAGTTACAAGCTTTAATACCACTCTCTTGGAGATATTCCTTAATCACACCAATCCTAAAGGAAAACAAATCCCCAAACCTCTGTACCTCATATAGACCTATATCATTATTAAATAATGACTATAGGATATTTATGACAATATTAACTAACAGAATGAAAATACCACTATCCAAAACAATAAATAATGATCAAACTGGATTTATATATCATAGACACACACACATGACATTATTAAAAGGATAATTTCTCTTATAGATTATATTAATAAAGAAAATAAACACTCATAATTGGCTTAGATATAGAGAAACCCTTTTATTCCCTAAACTGGGACTATTTATTCAAAATTCTGGTGTTATTTGAATTCCCTCCTTCCTTTGTTCATCTACTAAAGAATATATATATATATATATATATATATATACAAATAATTTAGTGTATGTTAAGCTAGATCTTTTCACCTCTGAATATATACATATAACAAAGGGTACTAAACAAAGATGTCCCATGTCACGATTATATTTGCTTTGGCTATTGAAATATTGGCAGATTCAATACATAACAATACAAAAATCAAAGGAGTAGATGTTTATGAACAATACAATTCTAAAGTAATGCTCTTTGCTGATGCCATATTATTAACACTATCCAATAAAAAAAGAGACATTAGAAGAATTCAATATTTTAATTGACACATCTTACAGGACTTCAGGACTCCATTTCAATAAATCAAAATCAAAATTTTTATTTTTAAATTAGAAAAAAAGAATTGCAGAGGAAGGGGAATCACATTATAGGGAAACAAGAATCTACCTTAAAATATCTAGGAATTGAGTTATGCAAGGATAATAATGAATTAGTCTCAAAAAACTACAATATTATCATCAATACAATTAAAATCTCTGTGGAAAAGTGGGACAAAATAATATTAACATTTGAAGATAGACTACAGTTAATAAAAATGGTTTTACTGCCCAATATTTTATATATAGCTTTGGCAATACAACTGTTACCAGAAATGAATATACTCAAAAAAATAAACTCATGCCTAATAAAATGTTTATGGTTTCCCAAAAGAAACAGACTAGCTTTAATACATCATATCAGACCATGGAAACAGGGAGGATTAAACTTTCCTGCTTTAGTAACATATATAAAAGCATCAATATCTAAAACAATCTCAGATTGGATAAGTCCAAATTATTCTGCAAATTGAAAATAATTGCTAACTGTAATCAATAAATGAATTTGATTTACAAAAAAAAAAATTAAATAACAGATAAAAACAATTTGCCATGGCACATATGTATTAGTATGCAATATAACATAACTAAGCCCACTAAAACTCATATGATTAATTATTACATTGACTCATTTAGGAAAATTATTACTGGAAATATAGATTTAAAAATCTGGTTTGATCTTTTAACACCATTCATAGTTACAAAGAGCTATTGACATAAAATATATAGAGAAATAATTAATTCCTGGGAACAGAAAGGATCTGTTTGTCGATTTCAATGTATCAAATAACTAAATGTTCTGGATATGCAAACAATGGAAACAACATACAAAATTCCACAACAAGATTGGTTAAATATGCAAAGCATTCTGACGTATTTGCAAGATTTATACAGAATAATTAATAATTCTTCATTTAAAGAAATACCTAAACTTATAAAATACCTGTATGAAATCATATATAATGATTATGACATGGGAAATAGTATTTCGAAATTTTACAAAATATTGATACATTATAAAACAACACCCAAATCCTCATATTGGAATTATATAACAAAAGGATACTCTTTACAGTTAACTGAAGAAATTAAATCAAATATTTTATTATCAATAAAACATACATCCTTTACACAATACTGGAAAGTTTTTAATTGGAAATACTTGCACAGAGCATTCTTAGCTCCAAATAGAATTACTAAAATTAATTCTTCCACAAAGGGAATATGTTGGAGGTGTGAGCAAATACACAATGCAGACTGGAATCACATTTTTTTCAACTGTGTTAAAATTAAGCCATTTTGGAATGGTATTAAAAACTTTTTACAAGCTTTATTTAATAAATCATTTAACTTATCTAAATATCTAGTATTATTAAATGTGTACGAAGGTCCTCATTTGAATGAATCAAATATGTATCTAGTGTGGACAATACTTGCAATCTCATGGAAGTGTAAAATAAGAAGATGGAATACAAACACTATACCAACTTTGGAAGACTTCTATAGCCTACTGAAGACCACAGCATTGTTAGAAATTAAAATTAAAGAATAAAATTAAAGAATAAAGGATTCATTCTAAACCATATATTAATAATCCATGGAAAAAGTCTTATCATTGATGGACACTTTACAATAACTGAACAGATACACTCTGATAACTGGATTGTTATACCTATAAAGTAATTGTATATATTGAGCTCTGTTATAATGTCAGGCTGATGTAAATAGTGTACATAGTTATTTAAGATGTTATACAGAAATACTATGGAATTTATTCAATTGTATTTGAAAAATAAAAATTTTTTGAGGAGAAAAATGCTAGAGTTTTCTTCTCTAGATCTTTGGACATAGAAGGCTAAAATATAATGCGTCTTTCCCTTTTTTTGGCTGAATCAGTACCTGGGTGACCACAATGCAAAATTTTGATATATTCCTGTTGTAATCCTTTAGGAATTACCACTTTTGGACCTTTCATGATGAGTCCATCTTTCATCAGGAGCTCATCTCTGTAAGGAAAATACTGCTGAATGTCAAGTGGTAAACTAGTTTGTCATGTTGGCCATCCTTGACTGATAACATTTTTCAGCTTCTTAAGAATTAAGTCTGAAGCTGTGTGATTTCTTAGTTCATCAAGATGTGATGACGAAAAGTTTCTGACTTACATGACTTCAAAGTCTGCTGTTTCATTTTCATGCTGCTCTGTTGTTTGTTTGGGTGCACGTGACAAAGCATTAACAAGATGCAAGTGTTTGCCATTTATATAAACAATACAGAAATTGTAAAACAAACACATACGACAGAGTCAAAATAATGTGGCAGTCACGATTGTCTTTAAAAAATGAAGAATCCACTTATAGGCACTTGCTAAAATGACAGCTTTATTACCAACGTATTACAATAAAGGTGACAAGGATGGTAAATGACTCAGTCTTTAAAAAAATGTGTTTGTTTTACATTTGTGTTTTAAAGATGAAGTCAATTACCATCCTTGCTACTTTTATTATAATATGTTAGTAATAAAGTGGTCATTTTATCAAGTGCCTATAAGTGGATTCTTCATTTTTTAAAGACAATTGTGATTGTGACTGCCACATTACTTTGACTCAGTCGTATGTGTTTGTTTTACATTTGTGTTTTAAAGACTAAGTCATTTAACATCCTTGCTGCCTTTATTGTAGTATTGAAATTGTACTTTTGCAGTTTTAACATCATGTGTTGCAATCAGGGCTGTATGTACTGGCTTTTTCAAAATTGTCACTAACAGTTGGTGATCAGTCTGTATTTGGATAGGTCTGCCATAAATATACTCATTGAACTTCGAATATGCAAACACTACTGCCAAAAGCTCTTTCTCTATTTGTGCATAATGCATCTCTGTTTGAGTTAAAGTTCTTGATGGATAAGCAACTGGTATGCCTTCTTGAAGATATGCTGCACCTAGGACGTACTTTGAAGCATCACAAGAAAGAATTACAGGTTTGTGAATATCATAATATCTCAATGTGGGTGGACTAGCAATATCAAATGTTCTTTGGTGTTGTTCCAACCAGGACCAGTTTACATGTTTGCATATCAACTCACGTAATGATGCAGAAAGCTCACTCAAGTCTGGGATGAACTTTCCTAAATAATTGACCATACCTATAAAACGTTGTAAAGATGTGTCAGTCTCTGGAACTGGCATTTCAAGAATTGCTGCTTGCTTAGATGGATCTGGTTGTAAGCCAGAACTGGTAAACAAATGCCCCACATAAGTAACTACTTTCAGCTTGAATTTACATTTCTGAGGATTCAGCTTAAGATTTATTTCACATGCATGGTCTAGAACTTTCCTAAGATTTCTATCATGATCGTCTTCACCATTACCTCCAACAATAATGTCATCTACTGTAATAGCACATGGATAACCAGCAAAATGTTGTTCCATTGCACATTGAAATACCTCACTGGCAGAATTAATTCCAAACGGCATTCTTAAAAATCTGCATCTACCAAGTGGTGTACTGAATGTGGTTAACAATGAAGATTTGCGATCCAGCAAAATTTGCCTAAAAGAGCTTTTTGCATCTAAGACTGAATAAACAGTGGAATTTGGCATAGGATCATAGGATCATAGGAAGTTACTAGGCTAATGGCCCTAGGATCCTTACAAGCTTAGCCAAGTTCTACCCTTATTTCCACAATCAGCACCTATTGCCCCTGTCCAAGAGAGACACAGGTAGAACCCCTGGGGTGAATTTACAGTTAACCATCCAATTGTCCAGATTGCATTTGAAGAGGGCCAATGAGGTGCTCTGTTTGACATGAAGTGGAAGTCTGTTCCAAAGGTGTAGTAACCTCTGGGAGACAAATCTGTCCCTCCAGCAAGTTCTCTTAATGTCACATACCAGGTTAAGATCTTTAGAGTGACTAACCTGTGTGCTATTTAATTTGCAGCTATGCAGCATTTCCAATAAAGCAGGGTCAGAGACTCCCTTATATGCAAGGCAGAGGTCACCTCTGAGTAGTCTTTATGAAACAGTATAAAGTGACAGTGATTTCAGATGATCCACATAGAACAGATGCTGAAGACCTTGAATTTTTCTTGTGAGTAACCTTTGTGGTCTCTCAACTTGCAGCAGGTGCTTTGAAAGATACATACCAAAAGGGTCATTGTACTCAACTATTGGCCTGTTGAGGGAAGAGTACAAGGAGATTATAACTTCTTTTTTTTCTGGAGGCAATGCCCTTAGTTATGAGATGAGGAATATAGAATACCCTTCTTACCATTGTGGAGACATGGTGATCAAAGGTAAGTTTGCAGTCAACCTGTGTGCCCAGGTTTCTCACCACTGAGTGTGTATTTAGGGTATTGCTATTGATGTGGTAGTTAGCAGTAACATCGCTCTTCCCAAAAGGGATGATAATACATTTTTTTGGATTGAGTTTGAAGCCATGACTTTGGCACCAATCATTTGTTTGCATAAGACCTTCTTGTAGGATGTTGACATCATTTGGAGATTCTGTGACTACTCTGACTTTGCAGTCATCTGCAAACTTTGTCACCCACAGACCTTTAGTTTTTGCTTGTACTTAAGAGAAATAGATTCCAAACAGTGGAGGTCCCAGGACTGAACTTTGTGGGACACCACTGTAACAGGTCTGCTTTTGGAGATGGATTCCCCTATTTTGACTATATGTGTTCTATCAGTGTGCCAGTTAGCAATCTATCTAATGATATATGGGTTGATTCCTATTTGGGTGAGCTTGTCAATGATGCCTGAATGGGGGGATAGTGTCAAAAGCCTTGCCGAAATCTAGGTAGGCTGTATGCACATATTTCCCCTCATCCAGGGCCTTGGTGACTGTCTCAAAGATGTCTAACAGTTTTAACAGGCATGAACAAATTCGAACTGAGTAGGGTCAAGTGTTTGGAGATTGCCTATATATTTGTTGATAAGGTCCATGAGGATTCGCTCCATGGCCTTTCAGATAAGTCTACACAGGCTAATAGGTCTATAGTTCCCAGGGTCAGTGGCAGCACCACCTTTGTGCAAGGGAATAACAGTGGCTGTTTTCCAATCAGATGGGATGAAGCTGGTGCTTAGACTATGATTGAAAACAGTACCCAAAGGTGTTGCTAATTCTTGTTGGAGCCCATGTAGAATGCAGCCTGGGATGTTATCATGTCCCATAGATGCTGTGTTTTTGGCCTTAAAGAGGGCATTTGTGACCTGATATTTAGAGATATAAGGTAGGGGACAGGTGGTAGAGATGTCATGGGGTACATGTGGTGGGGACAGTGGAGTGAAGTTTTCACAGAACCTGTCAGCCAGCAGGTTAGCTATGTCCACAGGCTCAGTATATGTGGTATCATTAACTACCAGTTCTGCACAAATCTTGGCCTTTTCTTTTAGGTCATGGATGTAACTAAAGAATGCCTTATGGTTGTCCTTAATTGAGGAAGCTAATCTGGATTCGTAGTTTGCTTTGGAGGACTTCACAAGAAATCTTACTTGCTTGTTTAAGCTGAGGAGGGAGTGTTTCCGGTTTAGGGCTCACTCCCTTTTACTCTTAGACAGCAATTAATTCCTCTTATTGTAAAGTCTGTTAATGGCAGTTCTACACCAGGCAGGTGTGCTCTTCCTTGAGGAGCTTGTTTTGGTCCTATCAGATCCGGCTGAGTCAATGCCGTTATACAGGTGTTTGTATAAAGCATTGGTGTAGAACTCTGCATAGTTGCCAGTTCCATCTGAGGGGGGAGGTGCAGTAAAGCTATTTATACCATCCTGTAAGAGGTTATAATCTGCTTTGAAGAAGTTTTAGTTAGTTGCTTCTGGGGGGGGGGGTCAGGTGTGATAGTTACTTCGAATGAGACTGACTTTGTGGTTAGATCTCACCAGGGAAGACCTCATAGTGGGGGTCCTACAGTGGTCCTCCATATTGGTAAGCACCAGATCCAGGATGTTGGCACGTCTTGTAGGGGTGTCAACCAGCTTGTGCAGGGCATTGGAGTTAATGAAATCGAGGAGCCTTTGGGCAAGTGAGTTTGAGCATGAGTAATTTAACAGTCAAAGGATGGGTAGTTAAAGTCGCCCCAAATCATGGTGCTTGGATTATTTGATAGACTCAAGTAGATCTAAATAGGCAGAGTGGGTATCCTGATTCATGGAGGGGGTCCTGTAGCTGGCAATGACTTCAATAGGTGTCCTGTCAACAGTCAATTGCACCTGAAGTATCTCCAGGGAATCATACTGTTTAACTAATCTGGAGGTATATTTATCTTTAATGGATATTGATACACTGCCTTCTTTAGTTTTCACACCTTCAGTTTGTGGTCTCAACATGTGGAAGGAGGTGTAACCCAGTATGGTTGGGGTGCTCTCCACAGCCTTGAAGCAGGCAAATGTCTGCTTCTTCCAAGGTGAGAACTACTTCCACTGAGTGCAGTTTCATGTTAAGATTCCTAGTGTTTAGCAGCCTAACCTTGAGGTTGTTTTTAGATAGAGTTTTTACATTCAGAATTTTGTCCTTGAGACACTGCCTAAAAAGGCACTATGGGGGTGTCAAGAGCCTTAGCCAGTAGCTGAAATCCCAGGGGTGATAGATGAAGACAATCTCTGGCAAAACATCAAGGTCTGTCGATCATGTCATCCCAGGCTAACAGACACTGGATCCCCTTAGAATGGCACCAGAAACTAAGCCAATTATTGAAGTCAATAATTTTCTGTTTGTATTGAGGCATCATCCTAGGTCAAGGTAAAATGCTGCTTAAGGCTAGGGACATACCTGCCTGAGACACATAGTTCGAGAGCTCAGTCATGTGAATGGCACCAGAAACTAAGCCAATTATTGAAGTCAATAATTTTCTGTTTGTATTGAGGCATCATCCTAGGTGAAGGTAAAATGCTGCTTAAGGCTAGGGACATACCTGCCTGAGACACATAGTTCGAGAGCTCAGTCATGTCTCTATTTATATAGTCCAGAGAGGTATGTCTGAAGTTGTTCACACCAGTGTGGACTTTGACAGAGTCATAACAGTACCTGTTGTCAAGAGACTTGAGTGCATGTGTGATATGATAGATCCTGGCACCTGACAGCTGAGCGTGACCTTTTCCTTATCTAGCCTGGTGAGAGGGACATTTGTGTGTCTCACAATGGAATCACTTAGGACTAATATGTTTGGTTTTGTGTTTTGCCTTAAGGGCTTGACGGGTGAGACACTGGTGTGTGAGCTATTGTGTGCATTGTGTTCTGCAGAGGAAGTATTATGTGTAGTGTGCTTGTGTTTGTGTTTGGGAGGTCTCTGTTGTTTAGGTATGTTTCTGATGAGGACCTCTGCATATGTAGGTATGTGTGATGTGGGTTTGGGTGGAGTAGGAGGTGAGGTGTGCATGCTGACAACCCGCTCATTGCCATATGTACTGACTGATGCATGTGAGAGAGCATGAATTCAAGGTTTTTAATATAGTTGCATCTGTCACATGTTGAGTTTGTGTGGACTAGGAGTAGAGGGTTGTCAGTGAACATAAGACAGTAGCTACATAGCCTCAGGATGCCCATGCTGACCAAGCTGGCTGGAGAAACTGTGGGAAATTGTCCGTCCATAGTGTTAGGTAAATTTCTATGGTCAGGAAAAGATGTCGCACTTAGGAATGGCTAGTGGGTGAGAGGTGTGTTGGTACCTCTGAGGCTAGGATTAGTGTTCCACCTGACAGTAGATCAGGGCAGCGAAAAACCTCTGGAGGACCACAAGCAAAGTGCTAAAGGAAAATTTAACTTGTAAAATGTTTATATCTATAACCACCAATGGTAACAACTGTTATGTGCAAACAAGCGCAAATGTGGGGCTTAAATAAAACAAGAAATGACCCTTTTAACTCAAACTAGTCAATAAGGACACTGTCTCTGAGCTCTAGTCCAATCACCCTCGATTAGATGGGATCCAGACAGCACTCTCCTCCCACAAGGGTGCAGAAGGGCCTTCACCAACAAAGATGGCTTGAATTTGAGCAAGTCAGAATCTGGCCTATGCATAAACTCACAGTCACAACAGCAAAAAAACTGTTTAAATAAAGCAGTAATTCCCAGCTTAGAAGGGTGCAGGCCACACTCTCTCACCACAAGTCTAGACCACAAACCTTCCTAACGTAAAGCAACTGGTTTTGGAGCCCAAGTGTTTAAGTCAGAACTAAGACACTTCAGAATAACAGAGAAAACAGACCTTCAACCAACAATTTCCAGCTTAGAAGAGTGTAGGCTATCCTCTTCTGCCACAAGAGTTTAGACCACAAATCTTCCTAATGTAAAGAAACTAGTTTGAAACCCAAGTGCTTAAACCAGAATAAAGACACTTAAAATAACAGGCACAATAAACCTTCACCAGCAGTTCCCAGCTTAGAAGGGTGTAGGCCACACTCTCCTACCACAAGAGTTTAAACCACAACCCTCCTAATGTAAAATAACTGTTTTGGAGCCCAAGTGCTTAAAGCAGATCTAAGACATTTTAAGAATAACAGAGACAAGGAGTCTTCAACCAGCAATTCCCAGCTTAGAAGGGTGTAGGATATCCTCTCCTGCCACAAGATTTTAGACCGCAAATTTTTCTAATGTAAAATAACTGGTTTGGAACCCAAGTGCTTAAACTGGAAAAAAGACACTTAGAACAACAGACATAATAAGCCTTCACTGAGCAATTCCCAATTCAGAAGGGCAGAGGCTACCCTCTCCTCCCACAAGAGTGTATACCACAAACCTTCTTACTGTATAATAACTAGCCTGAAGCCCAAGTCCTTAAACCAAAACTAAGAGGCTTAACTCATTACATCTGAGTGACATCTCCATTTGCATCTGCAGTTAACTCCTCCTGACGCCTCTAAGAGTCAAATATTGCATGTTCATATTTGCATCAATAATTCCAAAACCATGCTAAATACAAGATTTTAAAAGATTTCATCATAAAGCTTACACACTGGGTAACTCAACTGTACTAATATTTGACCACTGTCCAGTGCAGGTAAATGGATATTAATTGTTGTTTTTATTATATTAATATATATAGATATTTTTCACATTTTACTAAATATTTCAGCAACCAAGTAACACAGACAGAACTCCTTAGCTTCATATGAATGTTCCCAGCTAGCTAAATAAAATACTGCTGACAGTATGTGTGTAACTTGAGTGGTTGCTGAGATACTGTAAGTTGTTTACAAAATATTACAAATGTAATAGTTACTGTGTTTACTGTGTCTTATAAAATTTGGTTTAAGACCTAGAACCTAAAGAATACTACCACTATACAAATGGTTTATGGTGAAGACTTTGCCATTTATACTTATTTCATAACCACTATGGTTCCATAGATATGACCATTTGTTTGAAATGTAAGGAAATAATTTATTTCTGACAAAAGGCTTAGGCTCCGCCCATTGGAAGTTACAGCACAAACTTGCTGAGCTTCATTGGAGTGAATGAGTTAAAATAACAATTACAATTTAATTAGGCTACTAACAAGCCATAATAAATGCAGCAGAATAAATGCAATTGAACACTTTTAAGAACAACCAACAAAAGGAAAATAGGAAGAGACAGAAATACAGTAAAAGCAGCTGAATAAAGTGTATTTGTAAGTAGTAAGGGAGAAGATAATTTGGGGTTAAAAAACTAAGGGTGTGGGCTTTCCCAAATGATCTCACTGTATTCAGTGAGTGAGGAAACAGAAGATAATTCAATGCATGAGAATGGCTACCTCTACTGCTGTACGCATTGGATGATGTGGACTCTTAAGTGCTTTGTTTAAGTCTCTTGGATCAATATATATTCAAATATCATCTAAGTTTTTCTTATGAGTCACAACTATGGAGGATACCCAGTCAGTCAATTCTTCTACTAGAGTAAGGACACCTAAATTCACCATTTTGCCTAGTTCTGCTTTTACTTTACTCTGCATTGCTAATGGAATCTTCCATGCTGGTCTGACAGCTGGACTTACTTCGTGATTTAACTTCATAGAATATGTGACTGGAGGTTTACCAAGCTCATCTTAGAAATTATCAACATATTCACTAAAAATACTCTGTGTAAAACTATTGATGTTATTCAGACTTATATGTTGGATCTCTTTATCAAATGAAATCAGTCCCATTCTCAGACTGTCTTTGAGGCCTAACAATGACTGCACATGTCTTTTGACTACATAACACTGCAAGTCATAGCTGTTTCCAGTAGAATGGCAAGAAAGAATTACTGTGCCATCAATTTGAGTCTCTTCACCACCATAAGCAACTAGTTTTGCTCACATTGATGAATCAAGTTTCTCACCAGCTTTTACTTTGTGCTGATATAATATTGCACTTGGATCCAGTGTCTACTTTACACTCTACAGGTTTCCCATTAATTTGTACAGTACAAAATATTTTGCTCTTTGCCGACAACTGATAGTCTACTGTATTAACTTTTTCAATGATTACAGATACACCATCAACATAGAAAGTTTGCTTATAGCTTTCAAAGTTTGCTACAGTCTCTATCTGATCTTCTTGCTTCTTCAGATACTCTCTCTTAACATAGGTTTGCAACACTTTAGACTTGCAAAGCCTTTTGAAATTATTTCACTTTTTTACATTTGCGACATTGTTGACCAAAAGCTAAGCACATTTCCCATTTAAGTTCATGACTGCCTCAACAATTGCAACAGTTAACAATGAGGTTAGATGTGGCACTGCTCTTTGGTTTCTATTTCTTCTTCCTCCTAACCCTATGTTGCACACTGTCAACATTCGCACTAACAGATACTGCAAACATGTTTTTCTCATTCGTAAGCATATTTGCATGCTTTTCTGTAATTTCATGCATTTGGCACATCTCGATTGCTTTGCTCAATGTTAATTCACTATCTCAAAGCAAAATCTTACTCACTGCATCATTATTAACAGCACACACAAGACAGTCTTTTAGTAACTCATCTCTTAGGTCATCAAATCTGGATGTTTTTGCCTTATTTCTTAGGTCAGTAATATATGCTGATATAGTTCCACCAGGCTTTTGATTTCTTGTGCAAGATGTATGCCTTTCTGTTGTAATATTAATTTGAGGGTGTGAAGAAAATGAAAACACTGTCATCTGTGTTAGCATGTCTAGCAGGAGATTTGTGTTTATTCTCAGATTAAGTTGTATTGTATGTCAGCATGTCTAATTGTGAAAATATAAATAAGTTTTTTAAAATGTTGAGTATTTCCCTGTTTATACAAAATGTTTAAAGAATCTGGAAGTGTTTTGATACGTTTTGTATAAGTAGGGAAATACTCAACATTTTGAAAATGTAAATATGTTTTTTAAAATGTTGAGTATTTCCCTGTTTTTACAAAATGTTTAAAGAATCTGGCAGTGTTTTGATACATTTCTAATTGCACATGTTTGTGAGGGAGATTGCAAAGTACAAACTGTCTGTGGAGAATCAGCTGATCATTAGGTGATGCTATAAGAATGTTCCTGGTTGCTATGTGATTATTTGAACAGATGATTGACAGGAAAAATAACTGTTTCAAACAACTGATTGTTATTTTTAAAATAAGACACTTGAGACGGTTAACCTGGACCATAAAAGAGACTGCTAAAGTCAGTTGAAGAGCAGTTAGTTAAGAGCTACAGTCAGTTACAGTAATGTGCTGTGAATACCCAAGAAAAAAGGACTCACTAAAAACTGTAAGCCTGCTTTGCCTCGCTGTTATGTTTTAGATTAGATCAGGGACAGTATTCTCTAGTTAGATTAGGAAAGTTTAGCTATTTAATATGGACTTCTATCCTACAGTTTAATTTTACATTCTGGTGTTTATTGAAGGTTATTGATTTACATTTTTTTAATAATCATTTTATTTATTATGCAATGTTTTTCATTATTTTACATTTTGGCTGGAAAATCAGTGTATTCTTTAGAGATTAGAGAGTGTTTATATCTGTTTGATATTCCCCAGGTCATGTCAAATGCCTGTCTGCTTCTGGTCATAGCTATCATTTATTTTGATATTTAATTTTTAATAATTGATCACCTTTTGAAGGGCATGTAGACCTGTCTGACTCCGGTAGCAGTGTTTACTATTTGTATTGGAGAGGGGACACAGCTGAAAATCTGTGCCAGTCTTCCCATAAGTGTTTGAGTGTGTGAGATTTGAATTTATTTTGAGTGTGAGTGAATCAGAGGTCTTAAACTGGAACACATTGCTTTGAAGTGTATAATAAGGGAATACATTTGGAGTGGAAGAGGTATATAGTCCAGTCCCAGGAAATAGAGCATGTTCCTGTTGTGCTCTTAAGGGAATTTATGAAATTTTACTCTTGTGTGCTCTGGTGTTTTCCATGATACTCCCATACTGGAGTCAGTAGTTATGATTGAGGTTCCTTAATTACTGACTCAGGTTTTAAGTGGAGGACATCATATATTGGTGGCAGTCCAGAGGGATATTAACTGGACGTCACTTATTGGTGGTAGTCTGGTGTGATATTAATCGGACGTCACATAGGGTTACACATTTCTCTAAATTTACATTTTAAACACTCAGGATCTTCCCACATTTCAGCCTGTATCATAATATGATGATTCTCCCCTTTCCCTGCATACACAGAAAGTGCATACACAAATGAATGTTCTTGCTCAATGGCCTCTGAGCCAGCTAAATTGAGAAGTATAAATGCTCTTGCACTTGCGTCTTTATCAGAAAATGCAGCTTGAAAATATCATATTCTTGCTCAAATACTCACCAATTCTCAGCAATATTATTGTCAAACACCAGTGTTTCAGGTGTGCAAAATCCCTCTGCCATAACAACAAAGTTCTTTTAAGCATAAGTATAGACCTGGTACTTGTAATTATGCTCAAATGCACAATAATCTCTCTGAAAATGCTTTACTTTAATATTGCAAATACCTCAACCACTCTGGATACTTTTAAAAATTTTAGTGACTACGAAAAAGTTGGACATTTCAAAAAGATTTGCACATTACAGCCTTTTCAAACATTTTAGCCATTTCGTAGATTATTTCAAACACTTTAATTACTATGTTGCTATCTCAGACATTTTGAATAACTCGTTAATTATTTCAAACACTTTGAATGGTATGCCACATGTTTGGCAACTGAAAATAATTTGAAATTAATTTAAGTACCTTTGAATAACCGCTGACCTGTTTGTGAGTTCGCTCCTGTATATTATTTCACTTCTAACTGGTGCCTTATGATTTACAAGCTGTTTCAACTTCGGATCTCATTCTGACATCATGTCGCATGTCTTGTGTATTAAATGAGACACTGAGACACGAGATGGGTTCAAGTCGTTTATTGTACTGGAACATATACTTTGAACTTCATATGCTTACTGACTGATTCATTACTTCAAACACAAAAAAAACAGAAAAACTAGTAGACTTAAAATTTTGTTGATGAGTTCAGTCACAAGTTTACTTCATCCACTGTTTTGTGTATTTTTCTTTGTTTTTTCTACTGGTTTTCATTCTAAAAACATTTTTGGGACAGTAAACATGAAAACTATTATGACAGGTGTTTTTTTTCGGCTGCAAAGCACTGATATTTTTTCTGAGCTGTAAATAACTTTGACTTTATGCAGACTAACACATATGGATGGCTGTTTATTATATATTATTACATAGATACATAGTTATATTTATAGTGTTTTTATTAGATAATGTTTATAGTTAGATAGCTATGTATATTTTTTCTTGCATCTATCTAGTTAGCTCTTTTTACTTATCTACCTATGTATATGATTTTAGTTCTTGTCACAGACCTGATGAAGGCTTTATTGCAATAGTTAGCTGAAAGCAATTTTAGTTAAAAGTTAGTGTTTCTATATGCATGTTGTGCTTTTCTTAATACCTGATTTTGGAATGTGGGTTGCAAATAGATAGGTAGTATTTTCCTTAACTAGGATTTAGTTTGATCTAATCAGTAGTAGTGTGTGGGGGTGGGTACTTCCTGTTCTTAAATGCACTTTTACAACCCTGTTTATATTGTTTGCCTGGAATAGGCATGTTTAAAATTAAACAATAGACATATTTTCCACACCTACTTCTAAGTGTATAAAAGCTGATATGTTTAACATTGTAAATTATTTCTGATTTTTTGCTACTGAGGATCACTTGTCTGTGATGAATAAAGGCTTGTTGCTTTGGAACACTACCTGGGTTTCATGATTTTTGGAAATTATTGTGACTGAGCTCATCAACAAAGTTTTAAGTCTACTAGTTTTTCTGTTTTTTTTTTTTCCTCAACACTCATGTTTGGTGAAGTTGGAACTAGACAGATTCCTGTGCTTGTTCATTTTTTATATTACTTCAAGCACACGTGCATGTGCATCTGCTTCATGGCATGTGTTTGAGTCTGGCAAGTTATAGATACTTAGTATGTCAGTGAATGCTCAGCAGCATTATTCACTTCCCACTAATAATGACTTCATACAAGAATTTACATATTAATGTCATTCTTTTGTTCACAGGCTAGAGTTTTATAGGGGGACGAGGCTTTATACAACATTTCTTAATGTATGTTATGCTGCAAAATCATCACAAACTATGAGTGGGCCTGTGTTATCATACTTTCTTGTGTGTTTGTGTTGGGTAGTTGATATTATTGTAGTCCTTGCTGGCATTCCTTATGAGCATGCCCAGTATAATGATGCAATAGATGCCCATCATTTAGAAAACAGGGGAATAATTTATCAATGTCATGAGATATTTGCTGTCATTTGTTGTTCTTTATCAGGGCTTCATGGAATCAGCCTCTAGAATGCTGCCAACATGCACAAAATGCAGTTAGGGGCCTATGGCTGAAAGATAACATTTGTCTCAGGCCAGTGCACATTTGGTGTATGTGCAATGTAAATCATCTAAAGGTTACATATTAATACCTGTTACTATTTTATATACATGTGGTGTATGTTATTGTAGTGTCATGCAGTTCTTAGGATTGTTTTTAACAAGGGTCACTTCAGGGCTAAATATCAGTTACAACACACTGCACTCACATTTTAGTTTCATACCAAGTCAGATTATATGGTATGGCACTTGCACCAGGAAGAACACACGTGTTATCATTGCTTACAGTAACACAAGTGCATCATAGTCACAAATAATTGTAGCCTTACAACTGCTACATTTATCCATTAACTGATATATTAATGGAATAATGCTGATATGGACTTTTATTTTTCCCCAAGTCTTCTCTGGGCTACCTATCCTGTGATATACACATAACTATATCCTGTGCATATCGATATACATCATGACATTCATAAACAACCCATTTGCAAGAAGACTGACTACACTTACTTGTACCTTAATTTATGGCACCTATGTCTCTATAACGGACATAGGCAGCTTGCAAATAATTCATCTCCCAGACCACTACTTGTAAATGCTTCACCTCCCAAGCCTTATCAAGGGTACAAGAATTTGTCAGAGATTTGGGATGCATGGCTAGGCTTAAAAAGGCCCTTGTGGTCCTTAGCCTAGTAAACACCTATGAACCTATGGGCCTATTTGCATATGTCACATTACCATGACACATTTTACATATATGTATGTATGTATGTCACATCTGCTAAAGTTAGAAAAATGGCACTATGTATATCAGATCATTATTCTGCTTACATAATGATCAGTGTCACACATCTGCATATGTATTATGTCTTTCTGTACTTTGCTACATACACAGCATGCAGGAACAGTCACAAAATTTGTATCATTCACAACATGAAGGTTGCTGACAAAAATGCTTTTTTTCATCACTGAATGCTCCAACTGGAATGACTGCACGTGTCTGTGATTCTTCTAAATATTTCCACATTGTTACAGCTGTTTACACTACCATAACAACCATCAGTACTGTTTCCTTCATACACATTGGGGAAGGACAGCCTTATAATCCTTTACCAATTATGTGGATGTAATTTCTTACCTTTGATGACTCCCACAGAATACATAATAATGGCAAAGTACTTCCATAAATCTGCCACACAGGTGTAGCTTGGCATTCTCGATATAATCATGTGAGTAACACAAATATTACTGAATATGCAGCAGAACATGTATAGCTTCAACTGTTCATTTAGGTTTTATGACAATATTTATATTATTGTTTATACTACAACTACTTATAATTTACATTAATATAAAGCACATCCATGGCTCATATATGTGTAAATTTACAATATCCTCTTTATAGTTACAAGTGACAAACAGATGGCCAAAAAATAACCCTTTCTGACATGCATGAGACAGCAGTTGTAGGGTTCATTTATTTTTGTTTTTACATGATAGGTGGGGAATACAGCATATGCCTAGTTACTACAGATAACGTTCTGGATACACATCTGATATGCAGTAACTGCAGTATATGCAAATATCTCTTACTGTATCTACTGCCTTTGCTGACTGTTATTTCAACTCACCATTTTATAAACATTTATCACATTCATTCCCCTTTGTTACAGTGATATCTTTGTGTCCCTTTCCCATCCTTTGTCAGCATTTTGTTTTTATTTATGTGTCGTTAAATGAACAGGATTACTTGTATGAATAAAGAAATATTTATTTAAATACTTCTGTTTGTGCACTAATCTAATTATATCCGAGTACAGTTTCCTCATTTAGCTTTCCTGCCTCTTAATTCCTTCATTCCAATTGCCCTTGTCTTGTATTATGCTGTCCGCACATGCTTGCTTACTGGTTTTGCAGATATGCACAACCCATTGTTTATATAGTGTGCTCAAGCCTCTATGCACCTCCTCAAGGCCACTAACACTTAATGCTGGCCATGAACAGGTGATGCTGAATGTGTAGGCTTCTTACCATCTTGCATATTTAATGAGCAGGCATGGAACCCATGGGTCTGGGGAGCCCCCAGTTATCTCCTTGTAAACAGCAGCCACGGGTTTCTTCATCTCCTCTGTTCATTCCTACTTCCTTGGCACCTTATGGAAGTCTGCATGGCTGCATTATCACAAACTTTTTACCTTTTTTTTTTTTTTTTACTTTGTCTGTAAGCTGCAGTCAGTTAGGTCCACTTTAGTGAAGCAAGTTTCTTTATATATATATATATATATATATATATATATATATATATATATATACACAGGGAAGTGATGAAGCAAGGACATAATCCGTCCTTTAAAAGCACACAGACATCTAGATACTTTTGTTCCTCAGTTGGCTTAAACACACTGAGGTAATCAGTTTTTATTAACTAGAGTTTCTGGATTAAGAAAAAAGTGGCCATAGTCATGCAAAAAAAGTGGAAAACTAGAACTTAATTTGATTTACCAAATAAAGACAAACCAATAAGAGAAAACACACTAACCTGCATTATGATGTTGTATTTTTCTTGTTCATCTAACTGCTTACAATCAACTGCTTCTTACAAAAGCAAGAAAAATAGGAAAAAAGAACAAAAGCAATAAGAATAGAATGTTGTATTATGACTGAAGCATGGGGACTTCAATGCTGCTAAACAATCGACCCAGTTCTTTAAAGAGGTGGGCAGGTTGTCTGCTACACCACTTAGTATAATACTAATGTCAGATGTCTGTCTATCATGGTATATTTTTCAATTGTAGTCCAAAGTGGAGGCACTTGGAATAGTCAAGTTGTAAAAAAGATAGGAATTGTTTATCGTTTCTTTTTTGTTGTATAAAGGATTACATGTTATGATGTCCCCCTTGTGCTCTTTGTGCTGAGGCATACAGCAAGTGCTGTGCAAGGCTCATATCAGCATTTAAAGGTACACAGAATGGAGAGGGTAATAAAATATGCTTTTTTTTGTTAAAACTTTCAAATAGTTGCTATGCATTTATATTGTATCAGCTTGCTTACAGATATGCAGTCATGATACTCTTCAGTCACTTTGAATTCTGTAAACTAGGGTCCCTAGTAACAGTGTAGCCCTGCTAAAGGTGTGCCCTTTGTTCAACAAAGAGAGCAAATTTGTATATTTCTGTTTCAGTGGACTGTAGTTTTTGACAGTTGTAGCTTGAGTGTGTGCTCAGTAAAGGTAAATTGTATTCAAGTTTAGGGATACATTTTTCACTATAGTTTTACATGCTGCAGGGGACAAGAGGTGGGATATCCTATAACACAGTTTTAACTGAGAAAGAATTTTGGAAGTGATTTCATCAGCATGGCTGGAGAAATTAAGGACGGAGTCCTGTACATTACATTGGGAATAGTATTGCCTGTTAAATCCTTAATGACCAAGTCTGACAATGACTGAAGTTTCCTACTGCTTGTGAACAACATGACATTGATCTTAACAGAACTGACCTGTGGTCTGCTATCCTGAAACCAAGTACAGAGGACAGAACCCTGATTTGCAGTTTACTTTGTAGGGATTAATGTGTTTTGCTAGCATCTAGAAGAATGATATCAGCATATAAAGTAATGTTACTCCTCGAGGAAACGGCTTTGGAAATTAACTGAGCTAGGTACAATCATTTCCCGATTATGATTGAAACATTGTGATCAGAGGATAGTTTCTTGTTAATGACGGAGTACAGTTCTCTACAGACTGTGCCAATTTTAAGTGAGTGCTGTAAATGTAGTATTAACTAGGGAACTCTTGCTTCCAAAATAAAATCACACTAATTTTGTTGACATTAAGCTTGTGCCAGTCATTAGTACACAATATATAAATCCAATCAAGCTTTTGTCAGAATATGTGAGTATCCACAAGGGAGCATGCGAGATTGCCCAGTTTGGAGTCATTAGAAAATGTAGTCATTCATAACCCTTTACATTTCTCACAGGGTTGAATAGCTAAGCTTATTCACTTCTGCATGGGCAACCACAAGCCATAACTGTACTTAGAGTGGACATATCTAACACCCTAGTCACTTCAGAGTTTTTGGCATAAGAGTTAGCTTCACCATTTTCTACTCCGACCTGGTGATGGTAGAACATGTGTGCCAAACTACAGAGTCAGCAATAACTGGAATGTTACCATAGGAGGCTGCAGGCATTGGGTATCCTTTAGTTATGGGTTTGCAGTGGTGGTGCTTCTTCACAGAGAAGGTGGAGAAGACGCAGCTGTAGTTCTAGCAGTGTCCCTGTGGCTGATGCTTTTTCTGTGGTGTCTTGGAGGCTTAGGTAATGATTTCTCTACCCTTTGGCATAAGTGAGTTTAATGCTCGAGTATAGTGCAGTACATGTATGATGTTTACCGGTACTGATAGGCAGTGAATAACCCTCCTCCAGTTTGAATAAACTTTTTCATCTCTCACAAATGGTGTCTATGTTATGAAAGAGTAAAGGATTGTCAGTATATGGTAGCCATTTGCTATATGGCTTCAAGGTGCCAAATGCAAAAACTCTGGCCACAGATGGTAGTAGAACAGACCATGAACCTACAATGCAGAGAAAGGTGACAGACTTAGTATCTTTGATAGAATGCATGAGGTTAGGGGGTTAGCAAGTGAAGCAGGTAAGTGAGAGTTGGGCTAGGATGGCAGTCAAGTTAGGTAACTAAAGCATGATGCTAAAGTGAGTAATAGCTCACATGAACAGTGATGGGGGTGATGACCGACAATAATAATCCTTTATTAACAATGACTGTGGATTTAAAAAGAAAAATGAGGTGAAATAGTACTGAAGAATCAAGCAATTTAATTATTTTATTCTTTTATTTTTATTTATTTATTTACAGTATTTATTTTTTTACTGGGGTAAAACATTTATCAAACAATAACCAGTTAGAGGTTCAGTCTGGTAATAACAATGTGGGTAGTGAGTAACAGGAAAAAAAATTGATTTACGATTATCAAGTTGAAGACAATGAAAGTGAAAACGAGGGGCTGGATTCCAAGACATCATAGAGACTGCATGTCCTCCAACATTCCAGCTCTGCTGCTCTGAACAGTAAAATCAAACTAAACCGTAGGATGACATTATCTTAGCTGGCAGATCAATCAGGGCTGTGGATTACCGGGGTGAATATGGAGAACGCAGAACAGAAGGCAGATTCAAGTTTTCCAGGAGCAATCATGGTCATTGGACAAGCCAAGGTATTTTCAACTGCTCTGCTAAGGGCAACTTCTAAAAGATCTGGAAAACTGTTCTTTTAAGGGAAATGTAAAAGGACTGAACTGGTCTGGGCTTTCTGGAGGGGAAGCAAGCAGCAGCTCAGTCTATAATTGTAAAGAGGAAGCAGAGGTTTAGTAGTAGCCTTCTATCAGCTGGATAAAAGGTAAGATTTGGGGGTTATTTTTAACTTTACTTCTTTGTTGGCTGGTGAGGTAACCTAATGAGGTGATTGTGTTACTTTTTTGGGCAGAGTTCTTGTGCTAAGGGGATTTGGGGAGTGAGGGGCTGTGGTTGTAACAGTTTTATTTTATGTTTGGCCAGGATTCTTCTTTTAAGAGATTGAGGAAGGGAGGCTTGTCTGTAATAATTAATGTCCAGATTTGATGTATCTTTTTAGTCAGGCTTGTACAAGAATGTTAATTTATTTTTGTTTTGTCTATAATTGTGCTGAAAGATTGGTAGTGGTGGGGGGGGGGGGTAGTGGCTGTGAGAATGCAACAGAATGTATAGATGTTTTAATGTATGCCAGTACAAAACTTGTTATGCTAGTATTTTACTGTGTATACCAGCAATGTTTGCAACTATCCCTGATGCTACAGATTTGTTCTATAACTTTTTGCTTTGTCCAGAATTATTGTGTTGAAAGGTCGGGAAGGGGGTTAGCGACTGTGAGAATGTTCCTGAATGTATAGATGTTTAAATGTATACTAATGCAAACCCTGTTATGCTAGTACTGTGTATACCAGTAATGTTTACAACTATCCCTGATGCTACATATTTGTTCTATAACTTTTTGCTTTGTCCAGAATTATTGTGTTGCACGGTCGGGAAGGGGGTTAGCGACTGTGAGAATGTTGCAGAATGTATAGATATTTCAATGTATACTAATGCAAAGTCTGTTATACTAGTACTGTGTATACCAGTAATGTTTACAACTATCCCTGATGCTACGGCTTTGTTTTATGATAATTTTTTTGCTTTGTCTTGTAGTTATTGTGTTGAGAGGTTGGGAGTGTGTTTATGGGCTGTGAGAATGTTGCACAGTGTTCAAATGTTTGCCTGTTATTTTTTATTCCTTTCTTAAAAAACTGAGGTCACACAATGTATAACCATGTTGTTAATGTTATGCCTTTGTCTTGTTTTTATTTTTCCACTGCATCCAGCATTATTGTGCTGAGACATGGGATAGGAGCTGTGAGCATTCTACAGAATGTACTGATGTCTTAATGCATGCTAATGCAAACTCTGTTCTGCTATCTAAGTTTATCATAGCAATGTTGTAAACTATCTCTGAAGTTATGCCTTTGTTCTGCAGTTATGTTTGGCTGTGTCTGGAGTTATGCTGAGAAGCTAGGAGGTTGATATGGCCTGTCAGAATGTTGTACGAGGTCCAGATGTTTATTATTTTGGTCTGTTCTTCCACAAAAATGTGGGCTTGTACAAGAAATGCTACTGCAAAATCTTATTGTAGCATCGTTATTGGTTCGTAAGCCCAGTATTTTAAATCCCTAATGTAATGCCTTTGTCTTGTGGTGGTTTTGCTTCATCCAGATTTATTATGGCAATGTTTAAAACTATCCCTTGTGTTATGCCTTTATTATGTGGTTATTTTTGGCTTTGTCTAGAATTGTTAAGCTGAGAGGTTAGGACAGGGGTAGAGCTGCTAGAATGTTGCACAATGTTTAGATGTTTGCCTGGTAATTTTAGTTTGTTCTTCATCAAAAATGTATTTTCCTGCAATGTATGCTTCTGCAAAATCTGTTCTAGTGTCTTAAGTATATTGTTTTAAATCCCTAATGTGATGCCTTTGTCTCATTTTTTTTAGTTTGTTTATTTCATCTAGAATTATTTTGTTGAGACATGGGGGGCTGTGAGATTTCTGCAGAATGCACTGTTTTAATGAATGTTAATGCAAACCCTGCTATTCCAGTATCTTTTTAAGTTTATCATAGCAATGTTTTAAAGTGTCCTTGATGTTACGCATTTATTCTGCAATTATTTTTGGCTTATAGGTTCATAGGTTCATAGGATGATAGTGGGATATTGTCCCAGAGGTCCTTATAAGCATAGCCAAGAATTTTGCCCATGTTCCCACAAAGGCAGCACCTGTTTCCCCTGTCCAGCAGGGACACAGGTGGGATCCCAGGGGGTGTATTTTCTGTTTCCCATCCAGTCATTCAAGTTCCTCTTAAAGAGGTCTAGAGAGATACTCTGCTTAACATAAAGAGGGGGGTCTATTCCACAGATAGGGGAGTCTCTGGGACACAAAGCTATCCCACCAATAAGTTCTATTAATGTCACAGACCAGGTTTAGGGCTTGCATGTATGTTGCCCAAGTGGATTTTGATTTATGGATATGCAGTAACTCCATCAAGGCTGGGTCTGAGATGGCTTTATATGCCAGACACAGGTCACCTCTGAGCAGTCTGTACGAGACTGAGTAGAGGGACAGGGTGTTTAGCCTATCTGTATAGGACAGGTGTTTGAGACCCTAGATTTTCCTGGTCAGGAACTTCTGTGGTCTCTCCAGCTGCTGCAAGTGCTTGGCAAGTTACATGCCAAAGGGGGCACTGCACTCGATAATGGGTCTGATAAGGAAGGAGTACAGGGATGTTATGACCTCCTTGTTCCTGGATGAAATACCCTTATTTATGAGGTGGGCCAAGTAGAAAGCCTTCCGTACAATGGAGGCAATGTGGTGGTCAAAAGTGAGGTTGCTATCAACCTGGGTGTCCAAGTCCCTCACGACTGCTTGCATGCTTAGTACATTGTTATTAATGTGATAATTAGTGGGGGCATCATCTTCCCCAAATGGGGTTAATGATGCATTCCTTCAAATTCAGTTTGAGGCCATGCTCCTGGCACCAGTCATTAGTTTGGGTAAGGCCCTCTTGGAGGATGTTCACATCACTAGGGGAATTTAAGTCAGTGCCCAGCTTCCAGTCATCAGCAAACTTGGTGAGCCACAGACCACTGGTCTTAGCTAGCTTCTGGATAGGGTGAGAACAAGGGGATAGGAAAGGTTAAAAGGCTCCTTTAAGGGGATTGATTGAAATACAGCAGGAAAAGAGGAAAGGCAATAAGAAAGTAAGATACAAGGAAAGGGAAATTAAATGCATTTACAAAAATGTGAAGATGAAAAATTGAAAATAGAGAATTGCTGTTGAAAAATTTAATTTTAATGTACCTCAAGGGTGACACAGGTATTGGCAATATGACTTAGACAACAGGAAATACAGGGGGGAATATTTAGAATAAAGAGGTAAGAGCAAGAAAGGAAAGAACTGACCTTGCCTGGGATATTAGAAGGATTTAGGGAATATTACCATGACTTATATAAGGAAGAGGGCTATTAGGGAATGAGTAGATGAAATGGTGGTAAGAGATGGTTATTGGAAGAAGCTGAGAGGGAAAAACTTATTCCACTGATTAGCAGGGCAGACATTGAGAAGGCATAAAAAAGGATGGTGAAACGGAAATCCCTGGGGTGTAACAGCCTACAGATAGAATTCTGGAGGTTAAACAAAGAGGTAGTGGTAACAAGATGGATATAGTTGTTTAATAGTTTGATGGATGGAGGGAATACACCAAAATCATGCATGGAATGAATTATTTCAGTTATTCCAAAGGAAGATAAAAACCTAATAAACGAAAAGCAAAACGGCTATACAGGTAAAACCCAGTATATAAAAAGAGAAGTATATGAGAGAAAACACTATACCGGGTACCACACAATAATGTCTTTATTTAAACAAAGTAAAAAAGAGAGGTGAGCGCTTTCGCAACCTTCGTTGCTTCATCAGACAAAGAATTAACTGTTCAACTGCTTGTTTTATATCACTCTCAGTCAAAAAAAATGTTTCCAATTAGTGACATCATACAACTTTTGAAAATTTAAAGGCATATACAACAAGAATATTGTAAAATACGCATATGAATATAAAATATATATACAAAAATGTAAAGTATGTTCATATTTATGCATATCTATTTTAAAACAGTTAAATAATCTCATTAAAAATGCATATATATAAAAAATGCATATAAATAAAAATGCATAGTATATTCATATTTATGCATATCTAATTTAAAACAATTAAATAATCTCATAAAAATGCATATATATAATATATATATATAAAAAAAGAATGCATAATACAAAATATATAATAAAAGAAATATATGTATATATATATTTTTATTTTATGCAAAAAATTAATTGTGTTGAAAGCGTCTAGCTTTAAGAAATGGAACGAGTGATGTACAACCATTTAAGCCTGGATATCTATCAGCATTGAGCTTGATAATCCATCTTTGTTCTTGGCTCTCTGTGAAATTTTCTATATCTCCTCCCCTCACGTTTCTATGTATATGTTGTAAAACAAAGAACTTGAAAGAGTGTGAAGGGTCAGTGTTTAAAACATGTTGAGCAAGCGCACTAGTAGTTTTGTTATTTCTGATGTCTCTTATGTGTTCCAATATTCTATCCTTTAAGTTTCTATTTGTTTTTCCTATATAGAAGGCATGACATATTTGGCAGAAACAAAAATAAATAACATCTGTGGTTTTACAGTCTGCATATGAATGAGAGTATAGTGTAAAATTTCTAACAGGATGAATATATGGTGTAGTATTATGAATATGTGTACAAGCAGTACAAGACCTACAAGGAAAAGTACCTTTGCGTCTGGAATTATAGGTAGTTTTTGGCGTCTTTATTACACAATTGTTGTTTTAATGTTAGATTATTTCTGAAACTGAAACTAGGTGCATTACCAATGAAAGAATGTAAACAAGGAATCTCATGTAAAATGTGCCAATGTTGTTTAATAATATTAGTATACTGATTAACATTACTAGCATACTGAAAAACCGCTCTAATGCTATTATTTTGTGTATTATTTCTCAAATTACTGCTATCTGATGTAATAGAATTAGAAGATTGAAAATACGCTTTACATTTAGAGTCCCTGAGTGTCCAAGCATCAGAAATAGTTCTATCTATTTCATCCATATGATATCCTCTTCTTAAAAAATCAGTTTTCAATTTATTCAAAGCTAGTACTGCATCATTATCATTGTTGTGTAATCTTAATGTTCTGTATACCTGCCCCTTGAGCACATTTCTAGGAATGTGTCTAGGATGCATACTGGTTTTGTGAAGGTATGTATTTTTCTTCGTGGGTTTGTGAAAAATTTTTGCTTGTAAAACCTGTCAACTCTGATTTGATTATATGTACATCTAAGAAATCAATCTCAGATGTAGAAAATTTGTATGTGAATCTCAGAAAATCAGTAGTTGTATGCAAATAGTTAATAAATAATATAAGCTCAGATATATTGCCTTTCCATAATAAAAAAACATCATCCACAAAACGTGTATACCATAAAAGCTGACTAATAAATGGATTCTTATCAGAAAAGACATGTGCTTGTTCCCAGAATGTAAGAGATAGATTAGCATAACTATTTGCACATGGTGTGCCCATGGCAACGCCGATCTGTTGCAGAAAGAATTGTTCTTCAAAATATACAACATTATTTTCCAGAATAATCTCTAACAAACTGCATATAAGTTGTACTTTTTCGTTGGTGAAGCAATTATTTCTTGTAAGAAAATACATACCTTCACAAAACCAGTATGCATCCTAGACACATTCCTAGAAATGTGCTCAAGGGGCAGGTATACAGAACATTAAGATTACACAACAATAATAATGATGCAGTACTAGCTTTGAATAAATTGAAAACTGATTTTTTAAGAAGAGGATATCATATGGATGAAATAGATAGAACTATTTCTGATGCTTGGACACTCAGGGACTCTAAATGTAAAGCGTATTTTCAATCTTCTAATTCTATTACATCAGATAGCAGTAATTTGAGAAATAATACACAAAATAATAGCATTAGAGCATTTTTTCAGTATGCTAGTAATGTTAATCAGTATACTAATATTATTAAACAACATTGGCACATTTTACATGAGATTCCTTGTTTACATTCTCTCACTGGTAATGCACCTAGTTTCAGTTTCAGAAATAATCTAACATTAAAACAACAATTGTGTAATAAAGACGTCAAAAAAACTACCTATAATTCCAGATGCAAAGGTACTTTTCCTTGTAGGTCTTGTACTGCTTGTACACATATTCATAGTACTACACCATATATTCATCCTGTTAGAAATTTTACACTATACTCTCATTCATATGCAGACTGTAAAACCACAGATGTTATTTATTTTTGTTTCTGCCAAATATGTCATGCCTTCTATATAGGAAAAACAAATAGAAACTTAAAGGATAGAATATTGGAACACATAAGAGACATCAGAAATAACAAAACTACTAGTGCGCTTGCTCAACATGTTTTAAACACTGACCCTTCACACTCTTTCAAGTTCTTTGTTTTACAACATATACATAGAAACGTGAGGGAAGGAGATATAGAAAATTTCGCAGAGAGCCGAGAACAAAGATGGATTATCAAGCTCAATGCTGATAGATATCCAGGCTTAAATGGTTGTACATCACTCGTTCCATTTCTTAAAGCTAGACGCCTTCAACACAATTAAAAAAATATATATACATATATTTCTTTTATTATATATTTTGTATTATGCATTCTTTTTTATATATATATATTATATATATGCATTTTTATGAGATTATTTAATTGTTTTAAATTAGATATGCATAAATATGAATATACTATGCATTTTTATTTATATGCATTTTTTATATATATGCATTTTTAATGAGATTATTTAACTGTTTTAAAATAGATATGCATAAATATGAACATACTTTACATTTTTGTATATATATTTTATATTCATATGCGTATTTTACAATATTCTTGTTGTATATGCCTTTAAATTTTCAAAAATTGTATGATGTCACTAATTGGAAAAAATTTTTTTGACTGAGAGTGATATAAAACAAGCAGTTGAACAGTTAATTCTTTGTCTGATGAAGCAACGAAGGTTGCGAAAGCGCTCACCTCTCTTTTTTACTTTGTTTAAATAAAGACGTTATTGTGTGGTACCCGATATAGTGTTTTCTCTCAGAAGATAAAAACCTGCTTTATCCTTCATTGTACAGGCCAATATCCATTTTAAACCATGATTATTAATGCTTCATGCAAATACAGGCAAACAGGCTAGCAAAACTCATGAAGAGAATAATAAAGGATGATCAGACAGGCTTTCTGTGGGGGAGGAAGACAGCAGATAGTAAAATAAAAAACATTATCGATAATGTAAGACACTCAGGAGAAGGATGAGATATTGACCTTAATTTCTTTGGATGCAGAAAAAGCTTTTGATAGGGTCAAGTGAGATTATTAGTTCCAGGCTGAGGAACACTGGGAATTTCCTGAGAAATGGATTGAGATGTTGAAAGAGTTGTACTCTGGAGATACAGCTAAGGTAAAAATCATGGCAAGGTTATCAGAAAGAATAAACATAGAGTGTGGAATATGTCAAGGATACCCACTTCCTTTCATTATTTACCCTTTACACAGAAGGGTTGGCAGAGTCAAAAAGAAATTTAAATGCCAGGGTGTATAGCTGGGGCAGAAAAGAGAGGAGTATAGGTGTATAGGTGGGGCAGAAAGAGAGGAGTATAGCCTTGTATGCAGATGACATGTTGGTGATAATGACAAATTTTAAAGAAAATAAGAAGTTATGGACAATATTATGGGAATTTGGATATGTCTCAGGATATAAGATAAATAAGAAGAAAACAAAAGCAGTCAGGGTTGGAAGGAAGACAAACATGGGAGGTCAAGTACCGTGGAACAGAATGTGGGTGGATCAGATGAGGTATTTGGGTGTTTGGATAGATAGACCAAGTAGAAAAGACAGTGAAATATACACGAGAGAATTTATAATAAGATCAGAAATCAGTTACTGCTGTGGAAAATATTAAATCTGCAGATGGATCAGAGAGTTCGGGAGTTACAGATGCATAATGCCACACTCTGAATATGTGGGGCAGACTATTTTGTTTTTACAGACACTTTGTTTCTGAAAAAGGTGGAGCAACTACGTAGAGATTTTATATAGGGAGAGAGAGAACTAGAGTAGCAGGGGAAAAGTTAACATGTCTAAAGGAGGAGGAGAGAGTAGGAGAAGTTACATGGGGAAATTATGACGCACATATGAAACTATAAGCACACATGGGTAATGTGGCACAAAATGATACTGCCCCAACAGTTAGAATGATTATCAGTCCATAGTTTATATGACCACTTTAAAGCAGCACAGCTCCAGCTTTTATATAAGCTGCACAGCCAATCTGGCAGCACAAGACTGCAAGGCACTTGAGGAGGGTCCATTCAAGAGCTAAGGAGGCACAATCGTGGCACGGAAAGGGCACAAGCATGAAAATAGTGCTGAAATTGGTTGCAAGTCAAATGAAACTGTGCATGGGGAATGTTGCAGTTGCACAAGTGGAAATACAAAAAAAGTTCAAAATAATCACAAAAAAAATGTTGCTCTTAGTCACATAAACAAAACCAAAACTCCTGCATTTTTTGCAGTTCAATTAAAGTGTTCACACCTTAGAGGTAAAGGATTTGTCCATTATCACAGCTTAAAAGCTCTGCCACTTTCCACTGCTAAAAAATTAAATGTGAAAGTTCCACACCTTTTGACAGTTGAGATAAAGGTTCTTCATCCACAGTAAAATCTGTATTTGCAATAATATAATTACTGTCCCTATTCACAAGAGGTAAAGGAGTTCCCCCTTCTGCACAATGTTAAGTATAGATTTATGCAACAAAGATGCTTTATCCATGCTAGAAAAATATATCACACTTGAAGAATGTAACCCTACACTAAAGTTACAATTAAGAATATGTTATTTTTTTAAACGATTTCCTTAGATTTAAAGCAGAAATTTACAATAAAAACTAATATACTGAAATGCTAAGACCAGGATTATCCCCAACCAGATAATTATGTTTATTTAATTGAAACAATTTAAAATAAATTGTTAATTTATGAAAAACTGGTACAGTGCATAGAGCCCTACTGATAAATGTTTGAAAGCCAGCACTTTTAATCAGGAATTAGTAAATATTAGAATTATAATATTACTCAATTAGTAGGTTAGTAAACACTTCCACAGTTTACTACTCAGGAGGATGACAAACTAGAAATGGTGTTGAAACTGTGATGAGGGAGAGACTTCAGAAGACAACGAGGGGATGTCATCAGAATTAGAAACAGACATATGGCAGTCAGACGCCAGTGTTAAGGGTAGGGCAGTATTCATTATCTCAGCTTGTGCCCCACAATATTAAAACAGTGCATCCAGCCAGCAGTTGCAGGAACTACTAAGTAAAGAATAACAACATGTGTCAGTGTTGTTAAAGGGTGACCTCAATGAACATATCAGGACAGGCAGAAAAGGATATGAGGACGGCCTGGGTCCACATGGGTGGAGTAAAAGGAATAAAGAAGAGGAGGCTGTTCTAGATTTCTGTTTGGCAAATAGCTTGATGGTGGCTAATACATGGTTCTCCAAAAGAGACAGTTGCAGGATCACATACAACAACAGTTAACATGCATCTCAAGTAGACTTCCTCTTAGTAAGGAAAGGATATTGGAGTAGAATCAGCTGCTGAAAAGCCATCCCCAGTGAAACAGGTGGCCCACAGTATAAACCACTGGTTGCCACAAGCAGTGGTTAAAGAAGGCCCTAAGGTCAACAAAAACTAGGCAGATGACTTGGACTTTGATGGAGCAAACACATGAAGAGTTCAAAGAACTACGCAGGGCTCTAGCACCTCAGGAAGAAGAAGAAATAGGTGGAGTTGAAGAAGAATGGCAGCATCTCAAAACAACATATGCAAGTACTACAGAACAGATAAATGTCCAAGCCAGGTATGGAAATAAGGTAGATAAGGAAAACTTGTGGTGGAATGCAGAAGTCCAGGACACTATTAAAAGAGAAAAGGGGTGCAGAAAAATGAGGGAGATAGAAAAGACAGACCAGGCTAAAAAGGAATACTGGTTAGATAACAATGAGGCTAAGAAAGAAATCATAATAGCAGAAAAAGGTATCAGAGGCTCTCTACCAGCTTCTACAAAGTGACTCACCAGATGGCATAAAGAAACTCTATCAGGTTGCAAGCAAAGACAGAAAGATAAAGAAGTTAGTCATCAGACACCCTTCATAAGAGATGCCAGCAATAACCTGCTTGCCAGTCCAAAGAACACCAAAGACAGATGGAAGGAGTACTTTCAGCAGCTTCTGAATGAAAATAACCCCAAAAAGCTGTAATGTTCTCAAACACGGCCTACGATCAAAGAGTAAGAAGAGACCACCCTAGAAGATGTGTGCAAATCTGTCAGGGAAAGAAGCAGACTCAGATGAGATCACAGCAGATATGATCAAGATGTTGCGTGAGATAGGGGAGAAATGGCTCAAGAGAGTATTCATATCAGTATGGAGAGAAAGGCATATTCTAGATGACTGGAGAATAAGTATTCCAGTCAAAGGGGACATTCGCAACTGTAGGCAGTACAGCACTATCAGTCTCCTGTCACACTACATGAAAGTGCTGGAAAAGGTGGTTGATAAATGAATATGCAGTGTAGTAGAAAGTAACAAAAGAGATGAGCAGTTCAGATTCAGATTCAGGATCCGACATAACCAACCTGATGTTTGCAGTGAGACAGATAGTTAAGAAGAAACTAGAGATGGGAAAAGAGCCCAATTAAGCATTCCTAGACTTGGAGAAAGCATATGACGAGGTCCCATGAAAGCTGATTTGTGCAGTCCTGTAATGGTTCAAAGTCACAGAAACATTGATAAAATTAGTACAGGACATGTACAAGGACCCACTGACACAAGCATGAAAGTGTTTATATCCATCAAGTTCCTAGCAATGCAGTATTATCTGTACACTGTATATCCCTGAGTGCCTTATTGTGGATTCAAAATGAGCAGTTATATTTTGATGTACATTAAAATTTAAAGTAAGTACTTTTAAAGACATATATATTTAGTGCTGTATTTTGCTGTAGAGTAGTTCTTTACCAAAAGTTAGGTAGGATTTTGATGTGGTAAAGTACGCAGAGGCATCAAAAGGAAGTGTGAAAAAAATTTTAAAACATCAGCACGCACTCAAAACTCTCCTTAGCATAGAGAACATCGATATCTGTGCAGTAACAGAAACCTGGTTCAAGGCTCCCGAGAGCACCCCAGCACTACCAGGTTATACCTCATACCATGCTTTTCGGCCCCAAAACTTGGACCAAACCACAAAAGGAGGGGGAGTATCAATATTCGTCAAAGATACCCACACCTCCAGGTTGGTGACAAAGCACGAAGCATCAGAGACTATCCATGTGCAACTAACAGTGGGTAAAACTGCCTTCCAATTTATAGCCTGCTACAGACCACACTCCCAAACCCAGGAACCCCACTCGGCCTTCCTGAGAATACTGGAAAATATGAAGGTCTCTCCAAACACCATTATATTGGGCGACTTCAACTACCCAAACATAGACTGGGAGCATTACTCTAGCTCCAACACCCTAGCCCAAAGGTTCCTAGAATTTATAAACTCAAATGCTATGGAACAACTTGTTACCATTCCCACAAGAGGGGAAAACATACTGGACCTGATCATCACCAACATGGGGACTCTATGCTCCAGACCAGAAGTGTATCCCTCACTGGTAAGATCAGACCATAAACTAATCTCACTGGATATTCACATCCCGACCCCACCCCCTGCCCAGAAAACCACAGTGAAAAACTTCTCTAAAGCAAATTTCACCCTCCTCAAAACTGAGGTGGAATCCTTCAAAGCCCCCGGGCCTTTGGAAAATACGGCCCAGACCGCAGAATCCTTTATAAACCATTCTATGAACACCTTCAGAAATGCATGGATCATGCAATCCCAAATAAAACCAAGACCTAATCCTCCAAAGGCAGACGTCATGTCTGGTGGACCCCAGCCATAAACAAACTATACAATAGAAGGAGGAAGCTACTACATGATAGAGCAAAATCCCAAAAAGGGAAGGTATCTCTGATCAGTATTAGCAAAAAACTACGGGCACTCATAAAATCGTCTAAGGCCAGGTTCTAGTGAAACATTGCGCAGGACACTAAGGATAATCACAAGGCTTTCTTTAGTTATGTTAGGAACCTGGGTGGGAATTCCCAGATATGCTCAGAATTAGTCCAAAATGACAAAAAATACACTGAACCCACAAACATTGCCAACATCATAGCTGACAGGTTCAGCGCAAACTCCCCCCCCCCCACCAAAAGGGCAAATATCTATCCCAGCAGAGTGCTGCCCCCCTGACATCTCAGATGCTCAGGTAAGAGCCGCCCTCTCCAAAGCAAAAAACACAGCATCAATGGGACCAGACGGTGTCCCGGGCTGCATCCTACATGAACTAAAAGAAGAACTAAACCCAAACATAAAACTACTGTTCAGTCTCAGCCTTACTACAGGATATGTACCCAAAGAGTGGCGTACAGCAACAGTTGTCCCTTTCCACAAAGGTGGTGCCTCAATGGGCCCTGGAAACTATCGCCCCATAAGCCTGACTAGCTTGGTCTGCAAAGCTATGGAAAGGATCATCATGGACCTCATAAATAAAGATATTGGGGACCTACAGACACTGGATCCTACCCAGTTCAGCTTTGTTAAGGGCAGATCCTGCCTCTTAAACCTGGTTGATTTCTTTGAAACAGTCACCAAGGCCATTGACGAGGGGAAGGTGGTCCACACAGCCTAACTGGACCTCGCAAAAGCCTTCGATACAATACCCCACTCGGGCATTATAGATAAGCTCACCAGCTTAAATATAAACACCTATGTAGCACAAGCAGAGGATGAAAAAAATCCAATTAACTCTTCCTGGAACAGCAAAACTTCCTTTATTTAATAAACACAACGAACAGTGTAAAGTGATATCCACAAGCGCTTTCGCCTGAGACTATGTTAGGCTTTTTCAAGATAATCACTAACTCTTTTAAACTGCTTATATAGTCAAGTCGTCACTTCCTTGAATTTCTTTCATTTGTTTCCAATTAAACAATTAATACATTAGTTGGTACTTCAAAGTACCTACCCCATTACGCTATGTGTGCGTTAAACACCAAACATAAAAACACAGCATTTCATACACCTAACTATCAGTTTACGTGTTACCCAAAGGCAAATACATACCCACCGATTATATTACAACAATGTTTTATAAAACTTTAAATAGACTTAAAAATTGTTGTAATAATAAAAAAATTGTTGTAATAATAAAAAATTATTATGGAAAAATATATTTTTATATATATCCAAATATAAACATATCTGTGTAATAATAACCCACCATGAATTCTTGTATTAAATTATGTAAACCCCTATGTCACTAGATGGGTTGCAAACTGGCTCAAGGACAGAACCCACATGGTTAGAATTGCTGAAGCCATGTCAGACTCCAAACCAGTTACATGTGGCGTCCCACAAGGCTCAGTCCTGGGACCTCTCTTGTTCGGTATATATTTCTTGGAGGTACAGGCCAACATGGAAGGACTGTGGCTGACCAAGTTCGCAGATGACTGCAAACTGAGTGCCATAATTGACTCTCCAGCCAACACAAGCATCCTCCAAAAGGGCCTCATAGAAAGAGACAACTGGTGCCAGAGCCATGGCCTCAAGCTAAACGCCAAAAAGTGTATAGTCATCCCCTTTGGCAAAAACAAAGTGCCCACAAATTACCACATAGGTGGTAATCCATTAAGTACAGAAGAAGTAATTAGGGACCTGGGGACCCAAGTTGATAGCAATCTCTCATTTGACAACCACGTGGCCAAAGTGGTTAGAAAAACATTTTATATAGCCTACCTAATCATGAAGGGATTCACATCTAGATCAGGGGAGGTCATCATGCCTCTTTACTCATCCCTCATCAGGCCCATAATTGAGTACAATGCCCCTTTTGGGATGTACCTTTCCAGACACCTGCAGCAACTGGAAAGACCCCAAAAGTACCTCACCAAGAGGATCAAAGGGTTCAAACAGATGCCATATGCTGCCCGGTTAAAGAAACTCCAGCTCTATTCAGTGACATACCGCCTGCTCAGAGGCGATCTGTGCTGACGTATAAAGCCATGTCCAACCCGGAATTAATGGACATGCTGCACCTCAGAAAATCCAAATCTCATCGAGCTACGTGCTCGAGAGACTTGAACCTCAGCACTGAAATAAATAGGACATGCTGGAGGGACAGATTCATAACCTAGAGGTTCCCTTCACTCTGGAATAAAATCCCAGTCCAGGTTAGGCAGAGTCCCTCATTGACTCTCTTCAAGAGGAATCTTGATGAGTGGATGGGAGATCGTAGGTTTACCCCGGGTATCACTTCTGTGTCACTGTTAGACAGAGCCACAGTATACTAACCTCAAAAAAGGGCATAGCAAAATAAATTTAAAATGGGTGGCAAAAGCCAAACACATTCTGGCTAGGCTTATAAATGCCCTAGGGCAGATAGCCTAGTATGAACCTATAAAAAAATGGTAAATGTCCTGTTTGATGCTAAGAAATGCTTTGTTTGCAAAAATGTTTGCCACATTATTCTATTATTCTTTAAACCAGAAGTAGATGTATGGCATCAAGGCGGCCAGAATCCAAAATTATTCTGCTTCCAAGAAATGAACCATACCAGAAAGACTGAATGGAGATTGTATAACTTTTCATTTCAGTACTTTTCCTACACTTACTAAGGTGCTGTGCTTTGTATAAAATGTCCCTTTACTAATGTTACAGTTACATGCATTACAAGGCTCTTTGGTCATTTCTATACTGCCACAATGCATACAATACTGTGAAAGCCATTATACAACTATACAGAAGATTTGTAGTGCATCTAAAATCATATACAGCAGTCAGCTGCACTATGTAAGCACTATGTAGCATGTACATTACACAGGCAAACATTAGAAATCCCATGCATATAATGTCTGGCAATCAAACAACAGCTGAAATGTGATTCTTAACCTAAAAGGTAGTGTTTTGGTTCAAACTTACATAGTGATGATGGTGACAGTACTTCACTGACAGAACACAGATTTAATGTTTTTCTTCTGTCAGTGTGTACACATCCATACTATAGTCTTCATTTATTTACTTATCCTTTGTTGATCAGGTTACTGCCACTAGGCTTGTAACTTCCTTTCAGGTGGGATCCAAGGTGGTATTTATACTGACTTTGAGAAATTTGGTCAGAGCAGCAGCAAAATTGCCCTACTCTTCAATATGTGATGTGAGATCTTTTACATTCACCTAAGCTACCACCATCTCAGGTAAATGGGACCTCACTTTATCAGCTCATCAGAAGAATGGCATACTTAACATTTAAAGAGTGCAGTACCCCTTAATGGTGCACTGCAGTGTCAGTAATCGAAAATGAATCCAGTTACATGGGGTGGAAATAGAACTCACAGCCTTATGATCTTAAAGCAACAAAAGCGGGTGGGTTACTGGTTAAGAGCATAATAGAATTCTGCCTAACTTCCTTAGCAGCAAAACCAGACACATGGTTACTAGTGATTATAAAAAAACATAATTCATGAATTCAGACAAAAGCAAAACCTTTACTGCCAGTAATTATGTGTGCCTCTTAGTCATTTACATCTCTGAAAAAGAAGTGATGCTGAATATACAGTCAGGATCAGATCCAGCACTGGGCAACCTAGATAGCTGCCTAGGGCCTATGTGTCTGTGGGGGGCCCTGCCACAATGTTAATATAAAGAAAAAATGCATCTACTGCAATAAGGAAGTTTTCCTGCTTTATGTGTCCAGTCACTTTAAAGATTCCTCAGCCAGCCAGCCAGCCAGCCAATAAACAAGCATGCATGCAGAGCACTGATACAAGTGCATCCCGTCACTTTAAAATTTTTTATTCACACCCAACCAGGGAGACAGAGAAAAGCACTAGTGTGAGATTTTATTGAATTTGTTAACCGAGCAGACATATGAGTGTGTGAATCAGAAGGTACACATATGAGCGGAAACATGGAAGTAGAGGTGCATGCAGCATATGAATAAGCCTAAATGATTAACTTTTTAAGCATTCAGGAAAACAGTGTGCATGTACAGGCTACATAAGAGACAGAACTTTATTGACTTATGGGAGCAGGCTTACAAGTATAACAGACGTGTGTGTGTGTGTGTGTGTGTGTGTGTGTGTGTGTGTGTGTGTACAATGACCTAGTTAGTCTTGAGTAACTTGCTCAGGCTAAAAGCCTGTACCTTTGCTGCTGAGGATGAGAGCCTTAATTATGTACTACAACTGCCAGATCTCCATTAGCTTTTATTTTAGCTTTTTATCTCATTTGATAAATCACTAAGGATTACAGTCAGTCAATGTTAGTCATTAGAGTTTCACAGTTTGTGTTTCACAACATGAATAATGATGCAAAACCTGTCCTGATAGCTTAAGTGATTTAGAGTACTCTGCTTTTATTTGTTTCCAGTTTGCAGAGCATCTCTAATTTTGCCTCATATTTATGCCTTGTCCTTAGGCAAGTCACTTAAGCAGACAGTGCATTGGATCAACTTGAAATCTGAGCTAGGCTCCTAAATGGTCCATTGGACTGCAAGCCTAGTAATTAACACCTATGAACCAGTGTAGTCATAGTGTAAAGGAAGGAAATTGTTTGTTGTAAACAGGAGCATCATTACATAAGCCATATTCTTTGGATTTGATCACTGGTTTCCTTAATGCTGACAGTGTGTTTATTATTTAGGTGTGAATACAATGGACAGCACAGAGTCTGAGTTTAATGTTAATATTTTAACTATGAAACATTTTTAATTGAGTTTGTTTTTTGCAGGCACACAGAAACACAGTGTGCTTGGGCTACAAGAGTTTGTCTAGCACTTAGTGCAGATAAGTAAGGTTATGAGCTGTTAAAGTGCTGCTTCCTGTAGCACCTGGTTTGATTCCCTCTGCCTTCATTTGTCTTCTGTGGCTCTGCCAACTTACCTCACAGACAGTATTCCTGGGCTGCTCCAGAAAAGGGACACATGTCCAGTGGGCTTTTCCAGGCTGTTAGGAAATACATTATACATTTTATATTTTGAATTCCTGCAACCATCACATAGACATTAATTAGTACCTCATTATATGTTGTTTGAGTATGGATTTCAGTGTATTTCTTGTAGTTTAATGGGTTGCCAGATGCATTTCACTAAATTTGTGCTTGAAAAGAAGAGAAGGTTACTGTTTCTCATGCTAAGCCTGTTTTCAATGTGACAGTGTTTTGTTTTGTTTAGAAAGAGTAGTTTTAAATTAAAATCCCGATCTCTGCGGTAATTACAAAAGTAATGAAGAAATGAGTTCGCACATTGACAGGTTTGAACGGTGCTCATAGTAACTGGGAAGAGGCAGTTACGTAATGCGATACTGGCATGGCTGGAGGGGGCCTGATTCATTTCCCTACAAAGGGCCCAATTTGTCCAGGATCTGGTTCATTTGACTCTGGCATTGCACGCTGCAATGATACAGCATTATTAGCCATTCAAGTAGGTCAGACCAGTACTGTGTGATGTCAGAAAGGCTAGCTATTCTTGATGACAGAAGACATTGGGAGGTCAAAAATTAGATGTAGGTTTCCTGCAAGCATGTAAGACCACCATCATCCCCCAAAAAAGTATTCTATATGCAGAGATATTTCTGATTTTTGTATGACATGTGGGCAGTTGAGACAAAGCTGTTAGATCATTTATATTGTCTCTAATTGTTTTGCATTAATTACTGTTCTAAAGATTTAACTGATTAACAGGCATGGATTGTGTAATACAGTCCAACCATATTGCATTTTAGTCATATATTTTTGGAATACTGTGGTGGTGCAGCGGCAGCGTTGTTGCCTCACAGCAAGAGGTTCTCCCATTCGATTCTTGGCTGGAGTGCCTTCTGTGTGGAGTCTGCATGCCCTCCCTGCAGTTGAGTGGTGTTCGAAAGACATGCATGAATGGGCATGCCTTTGTTGAAGGGCGTTGGGCTGGCACCTCGGCACCATAAAAATTGACTGCCAATCATTAGCAGACCGGAGTTCTGCTGTGGCGACCCCTAACTGGGAAAAGCCAAAAGAAGAAGAAGATTTTTGGAATACCTTCTTTACAGCTTCCAGCAACTGAAAAGGGGTTGACATATTAAGTTATATAGTCTGCATTGTTTGGAGAGATGATCAGAACTGTCTGATCTTCAGCATCCATTATGTGGACATTGTTGCATATTACTGTGATACAGTCTTCTTTACAAGGTCGGATTGTAAAGAATTTCTGCATTTAGTTAAAAGCTGTTACACTGGCAGTTAGTGTAGAGGTCTAAAGCTACAACTTGTTAATGAATTTCTTCCCATGGCAAAGGTGCAGGGTTTGAATCTTTTCACCTTCATTTACCTACTTTGTGACACTGAGCAAGCCACTTGGGAGTTTAGACTAGGCTCCTTAATGGTCTCATGGACTGCATTCTCAGTAACTATGAGCCTGTTGTCATTGCTCATGAGCCATCCTCTGTTGTATACCTGATCTAGTTCAGGAAATATTATGGCAATATCACCAGCACACCATTTTGTTAATGCAGCATAGGTAATGAATTCTTCAAGTGTAGCAGGCACTGCATTGTAGATGAAGCAGTGAAATGCAAAGTTGTTTGCCAGCGTCAGCCTCTGCATTAGTAATAGTTCTCTTTAATGTGGAATTATTCAGATGACTTTTACTTTTGCAGAGATTGTGCATACTGATATAGCATACGTTATCAGGTATTTAATATTTCTTATGCTCTCATAAGTACTTTTCTGTTTAAATTGTGCTACAGCTACATATGGCTGTATTTTATGGTGTGATGCTAGTGATCTTTATATAGTTTCACATAGTTCATCAATACCAATAAAGTACATGTTATTTCTTCATAACAATAAGGGCTGCACACCATCAACGAAGTGGCAATAACTGCTGCTGAGAGTGGGGGCTCTCTGGGGAAGAAAGTACCTTATGTTCTTATCATCTGATCAGTTTTCAACACTTTTTAATCCTGCTTTACAGGAATAGTGTGTGTGTGTGTGTGTGTGTGTGTGTGTGTGTGTGTGTGTGTGTGTGTGTGTGTGTGTGTGTGTGTGTGTGTGTGTGTGTGTGTGTGTGTGAATTAAGATGGAATTCATTGGGTACTGTGTGTTTGTGTGAAACAAATCTAAAATATGTGACTTAGATTATTATTGTTATTATATTTTTACTAAGACATCTGAGAAGGATGCAGTCAACAATGTAGCTATAATTGCTTAGTTTCAAAGATTTCTATGGATATAAATGTACTCATAATCTGTCACTGTCAAGATGCATTTTTAATTAATATAGCAATAACCCACGCCTGAGTGAGTGTGGGTAATGCTGGATTTACCCACGGTTGGTGTGGTTTGGTCACGAGGGCGAAGCCCGAGTGGCCAAACAAAGCCAACCGTGGGTAAATCCAGCATTACCCACACCCAGAAGTGAATTATTGCTATTATATAATGACATTATTTAAGAGAAAAAATAATTACTTTTCTTAAATAATGACATTGTATAATGCCTCCTTGCTGCCCTTCCGCAGCTATCTGGTATTCTGCGGCAGTTCTGATGTACTGCGCATGCGTATGCCTACGCAGTACATCAGAGCTATGGGCAAAAGCAACGGAGAAAGCAAGATCTCCGTTGCTTTTTACAAACTGTTTCGCTATGTTAAATGGGTTTAACATAGCGAGACAGCTTTAAAAAAGCAACGGAGATTCTCCGTTGCTTTTTTAAAGCTGTCTCGCTATGTTAAACCCATTTAACATAGTGAGACAGTTTTGAAAAAAGCAACGGAGAAAGCAGGATCTCCGTTGCTTTTTATAAACTGTTTCGCTATGTTAAATGGGAATCTCTGTTGCTTTTTTTAAAGCTGTCTTGCTATATTAAACTCATTTAACATAGCAAGACATTATGAAGCAACAGAGATCTTGCGTTCTCTGTTGCTTAAAAAAAGAGTTATAGTAATGGAAAAAGTCGGGGCGACCAGACCTTTTTTCCATTACTATAACTGATTTACAAGGTGCACGCTGACCAATCAGCGTGCACGTTTTTGAATATTAATGGGGGAGTCATTGTATAATGTGAGTTTTAGTGTATTTTTAAGGAGTGTGAGTTTCAAAGGAAGAAAAGTTTGCTGCTGTGCATGCTAAGTCTCTTTTCAGAGCAGGAATATTTTGCTTAGGAAATGGCCATCAGTGTTTGTGCTATAAAATTTGAAATAAAGGTTTTAAAACAAATTCCTTGAATCATTATACAATTAAAGAACAAAATAGTATGCACATGGGCATGTTTTAATAGCGTTTATGGTAATTAGGGAATAGTGTTGGTAACTTGGGAGAGACAGCCAAGTAATGGGACACTATAATGGCTGTGGGGGGCTGATCCATTACCCTGCCTAGGGCCCCATTTGACCATGATCCAGCTCTGTACACAGCTATTACTATTATTATTATTATTATTATTATTATTATTATAATTATTATTATCATTAGTACTTTATGATTTCAGAAGCAAAACTTTTCTCCAACAGTAACTATGTCTGCCTGCTAATCAATTCAGACATTGAAAAACAAATAAATATTCCAGTATGGAAGGATGCTCTTATTGATATGGTTGTGAAGAAAAGAACTCCTGCCATTGTATCTTTTTCAAGTTTATCCATTTGTAAAAAAAAACTAATTTAAGAGTCCTTCTTGGTTTTATTAGAGAATTTAACTATATTAGATATGAAAACAGGTATAGTAATTTCCAGGATTGTGGATAAGAGTTGAATCACAGTTTACAAAAGAAAAACATGACAGATGTTTACTTTTGAAGGTTTCATCAATACATCACCAGTTGATTGATTGACTGAATGATTGATTGATTGATTGATTGATTGATTGATTGATTGATTGATTCATGCTGTCATGTTAGAGCCTGCATTTGTTTTTTATAGTCCCTGGGAAAAAGCTTATGCAGCACTGGTAGCCAATCACATACTTTAATTTTTATAACCCATTTTATAAAATAGTATATTATAAAATGAATAAGCACAATTCTGTATCAGTAAAATGGAAATGAATGAATATGTAAGATATATTAATTTTTGAAAAATGAATGACACTGCAGAAAAAAAATAAAAACTTCAGCAGAAAAATACATAAAAGCATATAATCAGATTATTAGAGTATTACAGATACATAAATGGGCCAGTATAGCTGTAGAAAATGGAGGCGCTCAACCAGACAATGTAAAATCTAAACATAAAGTTGTATTTACTTGGACAAGGATAAATAAAATACAGTCTGCTTTGTTACAACTGAGAATGGTACCTCAAGTAAACTGGATCAAAGTATATGTGGTCAATTTATGAAAGTAAAAAGGACCTGCTATGTTTCAGTCAAGGCTGTCTGTTGCATTGTGGCAGCATTCTGGAATAGTTAAATGGCGTTGTCATGTTCCAAAGCAAGTATAAATAACAAATCTTTGGAGTTGGATATAACCTTTTACCATGTGAAATCACAAATTATGCAGTTTGCTTATGCAAAAAAAATGTGTTCTTTTTGCATTTTGTTTGCTGGTAAGGATCATGAAAGACTGAACCTAAAATACCTCACTATCTAAATTAATGTATAAATTACTGTATTTCCATATTAAATGCATCATAGTAGTTTCTTTTTTCCTAAAAAGACAAGTTGTCATCTAACTCCTGCAAATGGAACACTTCATACTGCAAATCAATGCATGATGGTGTAGTACTAAAACCACAACATAAATCAGAATCAGCTTCTGTATAGAGGTATGTTATTTTAAGTACAGTGCCCACAATATTTTGCAGTTGCATGGAAATAAATACTCAGTACCTACCACATCATTTTGTGGGTGTGGATATGTTAAAAAAATAACCAAACCATGAAACTAAAAAAAAAAAAAAAAAAAAAAAACAGCACACTATAATCTATACTTTTTGCAAAATCACTTTCAACTTTATCATGAGGACTACAACAGGAAATTAAATTAATTGTAAAGCAAAGGTGCTCACAAACGGGTCTATATTATAACATCGAAGTCTAAAAACATTGAATGTTGTAATATCGACCCCATTCAATCAAAACACAAGAAAACCGAACAGTCAGAAAAGCAAATTTTTTCCAGGGAAAAAATTTGCTGTTCCGACAAACATACACACAACTCAAGCACACCAAAATAAATAATCCACACACATACACTTCACAGAACCCTACACTAAACCAGACATACACCACTAGCTACCCACTTACCTTAACCCAACCCTAACCCTAAGGTCCGTAACTATCGCACACTCACCTTACCCGCTTCCTAACCCTAACTCACCTACCCACCTTAACCCTCACGTCCACACAATCGCACATTTACCTGACTCGCACCCTAACCCTAACTCTCTGAACCCACCCCTAACCCTAAAGTCTGTCACTACTGCACACTCACCTCACCTGCACCCTAACCCTAAAGTCCCTAACTACCGCACACCCACCTTAACTCAGTCTGTTCGCTCACTTACCTTAACCCAGTCCGTAACCATCGCACCACACTTACCTGAACCCAGTCCATAACCTCCATTCGCTCACTTCCCTAAACAAGGTCTGTAACCCTCACACCACACTGCTGTAAATAGCGAAGCCACGGACCACCAAAATCTTACCCTAGGTAAAATTTCGATGTTCCGAGGCTTCGCTATTCTCAGCTTTCACACTAACGGGTTCGATATTATAACATTCAAAGTTTTTGAACTTCAATGTTATAATATAGACCCCTCACAAATATGGCCAATACACTTTAATGCTGACAGAAGACCAAAAGTGTTCTTATATGCTGTAGATAACCAAAACAGAATAGTGCTACCATCCTGTTGGACGGATGCTAAACAAGCAAAAACATATGATGAAATGTGAAAATCTCCAAATGACTGGTGACAAGTAGAAATTAAACTACATTTCAATATATAAACAAAGGGAAAGTCTGTAGTATTTATTTATTTTTATTTATTTATTTTACATTTGTTGACCAGGCTAGTTCAACTGGATATATGTCCATTTTCAGCAGAGGCCTGGGGAGAAAAGCTCCAACAATAGACATAGACTATACATTACATATATATATGTGAGATACGAGTATTGAATTCATTAGAAAATACACAAGATTGGCATGTACAATGACATAATGTCTGACATTTTAAAACATACACAGTTCATGGCCTATCAGAAACATTCAAATATAGTACAGCATAAAGTATCCTTGAACCTAGGGCAATAGGAGAGAGTTAGTCATGGTAAGTACAGGGACATAGCCAGCATGTTTTTAAGTACTGTTTAAGGTTATTTTTGAATAGGGATATGGAGGAGATCAATATGGGGGGATGGGGCTCTGACTGCAACCCAGATGACCAGAGTTCGATTAGTTTAGGGTGCTGGAGGAGCTGGGAAAAGGGGAGGATAAGGAGCAGCTTTTTGTCAGCTCAGCCACTTCAGGAGGAAGGCGTTTCATGCTCCCAGTGATTGAGTAGCACCCTATCATGCAGGAGATAGCCGTTAAAATTCAGCATTGGGGGGGGGCTGGAGCCAATTGATGCTATGTGTGGTAATATGCATAATGTCAGCAGCTTCACCCAGTTATGACATATGAAAAAATCCTTTATTATGCAGGACAGTGGATGAGATGCTGGCTGCTGAGGCTCTAGCCACTTCCCCCCACCAATGAAGTATTCAACCCCAGGAGTTAGGACAAGGGATAGGAACAAAATAAATGGAGAATCAGAGACAGACAGAACAGCTGGTAGTCAACTGGAAGCATGTAGAGGGCACAGGGCTAAAAAAAGTAAGAGCCTGTAGTATTAATGAATGAAGCAAGAAAAGCCTGGAGCACCATAGCCAAATTATGGAACTCCCTCCCACCCACAATTACCTCCATACCATCATGCACCCACTTCAAAACTTTACTAAAAGTGCACCTAAAAACATGCTGGCTATGCCCTTGCAACTCCCACTGTAATATCACCCACCCCATCCAAACTCTACCTTTCTTTCCACTCCACTAACTTACCTTGATTATAGCAAGCTCAGATACTCATAAGCCAGTACTTATTATATAGCAGGAACTTCTTCTTGTAACATTTGTTAATGTCTGTTATGTACTTCACAGATAAAGATTCTAGTTGTCTACTGATGTACTATGTTCTTCATCTGTAAATATGTTGTAAGTAATTGCTATGTAAATTGTTAATCGCTATGTAATCCAATATAACTACTGTCTGTTTATTTTAACTGTGGAGCTCTTCTCCCCGGGCCTCCTCTGAAAATGGACCTACGTCCAGTCGGACACTCCCGGTCAACAAATATAAATAAATAAATAAATATGGTGAAAGGTTGTAGATTCACTGCATGTGGTATGTGAGATAAAAGAGAACCACTAGCTATAAAATGCAGATCAAGGAAGATAACAGATGAGAAGCAATGTGTTAGAATGAGTCCAGAAAACATTTGGTCAAGATTAGAACAAATAATTGTTTGAACAAGGGGGTTCTCTAAACTTATCCACCATTATAGAAAGTGAATTAAATATAGACAGGATTAAAAATCAATAGATCTGAAGTACCAGATCCTCCTTTTGAAGAAAGATACATCATGACTAGGAAAGTTGGTTCTTTTGATACTGATATCCTACAGTAAAGAAGACAATCTAATAGTCTTAATAACAACAAGAAAGCACTGGGTATCAGCTCTGTACATGGTAAAGTTATTATTTCAATTATTAACATATCAGAAGATATAGCAAAAAGAAATCTAAGTAATTACAGAAATTAGTGGCTATAATATAACTGTATGGTAGTTTTATTAATAATTGCAGACTACATAAAAGTTATAGTAACAATGTGAAAACATAATGCTCAGGATGGAACTTTAAACGGTAATGAAATAATAACTAAAAACTGATGAGTAAGAGACCAAAGTAATACTGTATTGAGGGGTCATGAAGAAAGCAAAGGTAAGGGATTTATTATTTTAGACATTTATGAAGGGTTTATAAACAAAACAGAAATTGACACTAAGGTAGGAAGTAAAAGAAAAGGAAGTACATCTTAAATCTACATACTTGAAAAGAATAGTAAGTTGGAGAGCACTCGCAAAAAGTTGGCACCGATATATGTGGTGGCGCCATAGAAGGTTTAGAAAACCAGGGTAGATTTTGCAGGAATGGCAGGTAGGAGAAGGAGAACAGTGGAGATGTGGAAGTGCAGAAGCAGGTAATCTTCATATGGTTTGGGAATACAGATGAGTTAAGCAAAATTGGAGGCCAGTATGGAAGAGGGGAGAGCAAGATATTTGGTAGACAAGTACACAGTACATGACAATTTCGCTTCTTACGGATAGGGAAAATGCAAATACAATCTAGGTGGATTTTTCAGAAGCTTAACAGAAAAAATGATGGTGATCTTGAATGGAAGAGGGAAAAATAATGGCAAGTAATATAAAAAAGTGTATAATTAGTTGTTATATATAAAAAAAGAAGACTGGACAGGAAAAGAGAAGATTAAGACAGACTGGCAAAAAGTGAGACTACACTATAACACAGGCGTGTAAGAATAGAGTTTGGAACACTGAAGGATTAATTGGAAGTCACAGCTATAGTTGGTTACTCCTGTGGGAGCAATGAGGGAGGAATTGTTTTAATTCTGAATGATGACAATGAATATATTATACCGTTTTACAAAAAGTTCAACGACTGTGCAATTGAAACAGTCGATGTCATGATGAGAGCACTGAAATCTAAACATACAGAAACCTAAAATATTGAATTCTGGACTACTCTTCCACCCCCACCCCAGACTCATGTTAGATCTTGTTCTATGGAATCTCAGTAGCAGAAAGTTTTTCAATTCAATGAATTTGCAGGCTTTTGTATCTTCAGTGTGGTGGTTTTCAGTAAATTGTTTTTCATATCCCTGTTTTGACAACACAGCTCTCAGTCTTTTGATAGTAAATTATTTTATATTATATCTTGAATGCTGAATATTGTTGTTACATTGTATCTCATATGATGGTGCGTGTTGAATAGTACTGTATTAAAATCTTTATGAAATAAAATCGCAAAAAAACTGAAGACTTCTGAAGTACACAATCTGAAACAAAATGATCATGTTATCTATAAGGTACTACAAAGCTACCAGTCTGTATATGAGGCTTAAAGCATAAATTGTAAAAGAGTAACTGTGGATGAAAGAGATATAAAAAGACCTGACCTCCAGTGCTAAAACAATATGTTTTTCCTAAAGAAGCCAAATAAACCATAAGAATTGCAATTCAATAAATGTGACTGTAAGGCATCTTAAGGAAAATCTGTTGCAAAGTGAATTCTCTCAAAGTTGCATCAGGAAGCCAACTGACACCTGCAGACTGAAAATTGGTTATTGAATCTTGAAAACAGTTACACTAATAGTATTGCAATGATTTTGCTGCATCATAAATTAGTAATAAATGCTATCAGAAGCCAATGTTCCCTGTTGTTAGCATTTCCAAGGAATTTTGGTAAGTGCCAATATATCTGGATTCCTGGTATAAATCTGCTTTTACCTCTGAAGGTCAGCAGTATACTTAGATTGTATTACCACACAGATTTCACTCATCATCAACTTTATTTTGCCATTTAACTGTTCTAATCGTTGGCCAGCCCAATTAGCAGAGTTAGAAGTTGCCAAAAGAGCAGTAAATAAATATCATTGTAAGGACAAAAACATTTATCCTGACAGTGCTTTGGCTGCTGTTATATCACACATCCATCTATCCATTCATCCACAACCCCTTTCCCCAATTTTTCACATAGGGTTGGGGTGTCACTTCAACAGTCAGAATCATCTAGAGCCAATACAGTTACTCAAAAATTATAGGGCTTTAGGAATTCAGAGATAAAATTATTGTACTAGGAGAGCAGTTTAAAAGTCGTTTTTTTAAGTAAGAGGCATATCAAAGTCTGTTGCCATTATCAAAGTAAAAGCCCATGGGAATTGTAAAATAAGTAAGTCACAAAACAGTAAGCAAGATTATTTAGCCAAGAAAAGTTGCATGCATGTGTAAAAGGACAGATTGCTTAATAAGTTGTGCAATAAGCATATGTGGTTTAAAGGATTTTGAGAAACTGGACATGTAAAAATATGAAGGCAGAAAAGGCAGAATGGAAAACATTTATCACAGAAAAGAGGAAATACTGTGGTAGACAGTGGCATACTTCCCTTCAAACATTAATAAGGTAGAATAAACATTCTTACATCTTGCATAAAGAATTAAGACAGAAGGATGCAGGACACTCTGGTGAGGTCTGACTCACTGACGGTTGTACAGTGAATCAAGGAAGGCAGAATGGGTAACCTCTTGAAACTGATAGAATTTACCCTGAGGTCTGGCAACCTTAGAGTTAGTTATATTATTTAGGTGGCACTTAGCACAGAGGATTAAGTATTTGAGCTGTTAAACTACTGACTGCAGTCAAGGGTTTGATTCCTTTGGCCTCCATTTGGCTTTGCGTGGCTCTGAGGGAGTCGTTTAACCAGATGATGCTCTAGGGCAATTGAGAAATTGGGTTAGGCCTCTAGACTGTCTCCTGGACCACACACCTGGTAACTTCTTGTAAGTCAATATTGAACAGCCTACTGCATGCAGACATGGGTGTGACTCTACTTAAAAAAAAAAACTCTTCAGCAAGTTTCCTTTTTACTAATTCAGGCTTTACCAAATGGACTTTGTATGCTTAATGCTGATATACTGTATTATATCCAAACAAAATCATTATTTGGCAGACCTTGAAGGAAAACAAAGAACGGTCTTTATAATTTCAGAAAAATATTTCTAAATGGAGATACTGAGGGCTATTGTAAACAATGCCTGTTAGCAATATAATTATTTCATTTCGCAACCTAAATTAGACCGTCTACAACTAATGGAAGGGGGATTCAGGCTGAGTGCCTTGCACCATTACCAGGAGCCAGGGCGATATGTATATGTTCTGATAGTTATAGATACGTTTTACAAATGGATAAAAATCATACCTGCAATTAAAGATTCAGCAAAAAACTGCTCAAGTACCATGCACCAAAACCTTCTTTTGATGAAGTTTTCTTAAAAGCATAAAGAGTGCAGGAGTACGTATTTTACAGCCCCTTTCATTACCTGAGATATGAAAAGTTCTTAACAATGAACAAATATTTCATTTCCCTATCAGCCTCAAATATGAGGGAAAGATGAATGAATGAACAAATAGAACTTTTAAAATTAAATTAAAAGATTAAGACCTCTAGGAAAGATCACATTGCTCTGTTGCCTGCAGCCTACCTAGAGGGCCATTAGAGTTGCATATGTTAGTCGTTCAGGGTTCACGGCTGGAAAGAAAATGCCAGTTACCATTCCAAATGATGTGCTCAGCCGGATTCACTTTAGAAGCTTGAAATACTGAAATATCGGAATTCAGTATTTCGAGCCCATAAAGTGGAATCCTGAAAAGAGCAAAACTGCAGAAGTGCAAAAATTCAAAACCTCGCATACTGGAGGTTTTGAATTAGTGCTTCTGGTGTTTCGCTGTGGTTATGGATTCAGGTAAGTGTTGATGTATTAAGGGTTTTGGGTAGGGGCTGTGGTGTGTGTTAGTGTGTTTTGTTGCTGTGATGTGTGTGCGCAAGGAGAATGTAGCTTATGTGGTGGTGTTTTGTGTGTTTTTGCATGTAGTGCAACCTCGGAGTTAGAATATTTAAGTGGGGGTGCAGGGGGGCTTGCCCCCTTGCTTTTATGTAGTACAGAGCTTGTGTGTGTGTGTGTGTGTGTGTGTGTGTGTGTGTGTGTGTGTGTGTGTGTGTGTGTGTGTATGTGTGTGCGTGTGGGGAGGAAGGTGTGTGTTTGTGGACAGCAGAAGCTCTTAATTCAAAATCTCCGGTATGCGAGATTTTGAATTTCCCGCTTCTGAGTTTTCATTCTTGTTAGGTTTCGACTTTACGGCCTCAACATACTGAATTTCGACATTTCAGTATTTCGATGATATAAAGTGAATCCGCTCAGCCATATAGTCAACAAAAAGGAATTATGATTAACAACATCTTAAGATATCTACAAGGGGCATTTAGCCAATATCCTTAAATTTACATCTACTCTTATCAGTTGATCCAAGGATCTTACATAAATAAATAACAAAATGAGTGATAATGATTGTAAGGCAATGTATACACTTTCATTATGCAGGCCCTTGAGTTTAAAAATGAGTTGTTCTATGGAAAGTTGGAAGAAAAGGGCATGTTTGTCTAATTCCAAGTTATGGCAATCAGAATACAAAATGGATCCAAACTGACCAACTAAAGAAAGGCTCATTGAATGAATTTATTATGATTTAGGTGACTCCTTTTAGATGCAGTATTACAATTATTATAAGAAATATGGGTAGCATTTCCATTACTGAAACAATACTACAGGCCTAATACTCTGGAAAGTGGATATAGCTAGCATATGCAATTAAGTCTTCATCAAAACTATACTGCTATCAACTTATAAGATAGCTGCACACTCAGCTTAATTTCAGCTCTTCCGTTGTAAAAGGAAAAACCAAGAAAAAGGTATGCCATTAAAACATTTTTGGGTAAAATTCAGTTGCTGGCTAGTAAGTGCATTGTCTGGTTGACAACAAATAAGACATTTGGAGAAGCTAAAAGAATATCAGCCAGAAAAGGTGAAGAGAAAACCTTGTCTTGGAAGGATTCTGCAGCTTCAGCTTTGGTTCAAGAGATGGCTTCTAGCAATTTAGTAGAAAAATAAATCAAATGTACTCAGGGTGATTAAAATAAATGAAACACTGAAGGAATATATCAACTCAAGTAACAAAAGGCTGGAAAAACAGAAGTAGCTTTTACTAACTATTCAGAAAGACTGATACAACTGCAAACATCAGAAGATGAAATGAAGCAAGAAGCTGGCTAAGTGTGAATCTTCTCAAGAAGAGTTATTTCAAAAAAACAGTAGAGTTAGAAGACAAATCATACATGAGATTTTCTGATGCACCAAAGAAACTAGAGAGAAGAGACTGAATTAATTTTATGAAAGCACAAATAACCAAGTTGTCTGGTTTTCCACAGCAGGGGTTGTTAACTGAAAGGGCTCGTTGAGTGTATGCTCCAAACCTGGCCATAAGAAAGCAGCCAAGACCTATATTAGTAAAGATGTAATCATATCAGCAGAAAAGGTTGATTGTGACAAATCTGTGGCAGAAGGGAAAAATATTAAAAACTGTAGACAATAGAGTGTTTGTGGAAAGTGATTATTCATTGTACACCAGGCAGAAAAGAAGCAAATGTATCCCAGCAATCTGGGGATGTCAAGAGGCAGATGTGAGATTCAAGTTGCTCTATCCAGCTGTCTTCGGGTATTTTTCCTGTAAAATCAAATACATTTTTGATGCACAGCAAGTTAAGAAGGAAATTAAAAAATATTCAACAGAAAGTGAGCAAGCAAGCAAAGAGGAGCTTTGCTTCTCATTCTTCTGACAGTAAAGCACACACAGAAAGACTTTGCCAGTAAAGCATTTTCCAGAGTAAAATGCTTGAGAGTCAGAAAAAAACACAGAAATTGTCTAGAAGAATTAGGAGTAAGTTGGACTTGAACTAGAGTCTAATGTTGGGAGTGAAAGATGATGAGGAAGACCTGCATTTGTGAAATACGGTTTACAAATAAAAGTTGCTGAGAAAAGAATAGACTTTTGTTGATTTTGTTAAACTTGTGGTTGGACTATAAAGCATATTCCCCATATTATATCTTTAAATTTAGAAGGACACTATAGTGAAAAAAGAAGTAGCTGTAAGCAAAACAATTTTATTCTTATTTAAATAAAACATGTCATCATATAAACTACATGTAATATTGTAAAGCAGTTTTGTATAGGTTCATAGGTGTGTACTAGGCTAATGGCCCTAGAGCCTTTACAAGCCTAGCCCATAGGATTACCCTGGAATCGTGCCACCCAACCTTAGTTCCCAGTACCTCTGTCGAGCAGAGCCACTGGAGTGATCCCCAGGGTGAATTTTATATGATGAAATGTTTTATTCTGAATATAGTTTGCAGTTTGGGGTATTTGAAATGCGTGGGGGTATTCTTTGCAGTGACCATTGTATGTGTTAAAGATACTAAAGTAAACAAGAACATTTTTACTTATAAGAAATACATATTTTCCGTATAAACAAGAGAAAAAAGACTAATCAGAAGTGAGTTTAAGTTAATATGCTTTAATCAGGGCTGCTGGGCTGGGGGATGGGGTGCAAAAGTGTAACTGATTAAATTATATGTAGAACATAGATGATAATGTTGATTGTTTTTACATGGGTGGGTATCTAGATTAATGTCCTTGGCTTAAGCTATGAACAAGTATTTGTGTGTGTGTGTGTGTGTGTGTGTGTGTGTGTGTGTGTGTGTGTGTGTGTGTGTGTGTGTGTGTGTGTGTGTGTATTTTGTAAGTAAATAGGCTTGAAAAATAAGATGATATGATGAAAACCATGAAAAATGCCAATCTTCTTCCATCTGCAAAGATATACTGGCTTTTTTTCCATTATCATATTCATTATCATATATTCTCACTGACAGACAAGAAGTCTACATCTGAAAACAGTTAGCCACAGGAATTTAGTGCATTCTGTTCTGAGTGAAATTGTGAAATTTTTTTCAAAGATTCCTTCAAGAATCTGCAACTTGTTAGCTGTTTTTTTTCATTGCTGACTACTTTTACAGAGTTCTGAACATTATTAGCAAAGAAAATGTAAAATTTAAAGGCACAATGCAAGCAATTCAGTGAAAAATAAACTTTAAAATTATGAGACGTAAATAACAGATAGTAGCCTCCCCAGCAGCCTTAATACTTCAATACATTTAATAGAACAGTGCATAATTTAGTTTTATTTAAAAGTAGTCAGTGCTTTTTTAGGGCTATTTTTTTTCTTAAAGTATATAAGCTGTTTCTCACATCTGGAAGAGGAATAGAAATAAAAGAATGGACAGTAATTAATTTAAATGGGAACATGGGCTGTAACATGCACTTCAACATGGGTAACCTTAATTTTAAATTAGGTTCTGCATGTGGGTGCAGCTGTCCATTTGGGTCAATTGTCCCTATCTGGAAGGTTAAACTTCATTTGTTAAAAATGTACATAGTTTTGAGTGTTTGATCTAAGTTAATAGGGAATAGGATTGCTCTAAAAATGTGTTTAGTTTTTCTTCAGGATTTTCATTAAAAGAAAAAGACTTGAGCAATGTGTCATAGGTTCAAATGGAAAGGGGGTGAAACAGCTATATAAGAGATTAGCCTGCCAAACATTAGTGTATGCATGTAACAAGAAAGTTGGAAATACATATCCAAAAAAACTGTCATGTATTTTAGGTGGGAATAATAGCTTTTTATCATAATGACTATGCAATCCATATTATCTTGTAATGTAAATGGCCTTACAGGTATATACAAAAAGGAAAGAGGACTGAATTATATTAAGAAATGCAGAGAGCAAATAGCAGTGTTGCAGCAGACTTTTGGAAGTAAATGAACATGTTTACTTGATAAAGAAAGGATTTCAGGATGGATATATTCATCATAATATCAGGGACAAAGAGAATGGGAGTAATAATAATACTGTCTGCAAAAAGAGCTCCAATGGTGATAAAAGTGGGAAAAGGGGAAAAAAGACAGTAATTATAGACTTTTGGTAGTAAAGTGCTATTGACAGTGGAGGAGTATTAGGCTGGCAAGTATCTATATTTCACTAATAGCTACTATTATGGAGCTTAAGAAAAAATTGGGAGAAATAATCATCTTTCATCAGGGAATATTACTTATAGGTGGGGACTGGAACTTGATTTGCAACAGTGAGGATCTGTCAGAGAGACCTGGAAGGGAAAATATAACAGAAATTGGGTCTTCTCTATAGAAATAAAAAATTCCTAGCTCACAACTCCAACCCACTGTAGCTCAAGCCTTCCTCCTTCCATGCCTTCTCTAAATCTTTCCAATTCTTACTCATCTACAGTCATCCCTACTAACCAAACTCGAGCAAACCTATAACAACATAGCCAGATTTGCCTGTGACCATCCATATAAAATCACATCATTGTCTTGCCCTGAAAAAACTTCAGTGGCTTGAATTCCTCCAGCTCCTACTTCTTTCCCAGCTGCAGCTCACACACTCCCTACTAACTAAACCCCTAGCCTGTCGCTCTCTTTCTTCCATAGGATCCCCTTATACCCAAGCTCATTCACTTCGTAGCTCTGACCAAAACTTTCTAGCCATATATAAACCAAACAAAAATACTGGCAAACTCCTCTATACAAAACTCAGTGTTCCAAGCTTGGACTAGGCTTCCTCTTGACATCTGTAGCATTAATTGTACTAGTTTCTTCAAAACTGAAGCCATAAACTACTTCCTAAACACTAGAACCTGCCCTTGCCATAATTCCCCTTAATTGTTAATTTCCACTCCATTTCTCTTCCACCTCTATTCTACTTTTTCAGAATATTCTGTTGATATTCTCTCATTTCTAGCATAAACAAAATACACTATCTCATCCTTGTACATATACCCTCTGTACAAAGCAAATTTCACTTAATCTGATGAAAATTCTATATTGCTATTATGCTACCAGGCAAAAAAATATACTTTTACTGACTCTGCTTCCTAATATTATTCAAATAATTAAAACTAAAAGTTGTAAACATTAGTTCTTGTTGTTCCCCACTGGATGTATAGTCCATGTACTTTTTGTTTCAACACTGCATGTCAACATTTGTATTCTTTGTTTATATACTTTCATGTAAATAATTCATTATTCTGTAAACTGGAGCTTTTCTCCACTGAAAAGGGGCCATTTGGCTCAGCTGGACTAACCTGATTAAGAAATGTCAAATAAATAAATAAATATCTCTGAAGAAATTTATAAAAATATTTGGAATCAAAGATGTGAATTCAGTAGTAGGAACATGGACAGAATGTACATATTATTCCTCAAGGTACAAGAATTAGTCTAGACTGAATAGAAATCATATTTCACAGGAACATATGCATTTACTTGAAAGCTTAGACACAATTCCAATAACTATTTCAGATCATGCAGCAATAAAAATAAAGATAAAAATGCAGGGTGATGAAAATGAGACACTGACACTTCCCCACCTACCTGTTAAAAAGAGAGAAATTTAAGGACTGGATAGTGTAAATCATTCAAGAGTTCTTAGGGAAGATAGAAATTTCTTCAGAAGGAATATCTAGTGACTGGAATAAAATGAAATGGACTTGAAAAACAGGGTAGAAATAAAAGAAAAAGATATATGGTTAAGAAGGAATTATGTAAAGGGACTGACAAAGGTTAAAGTATTGAAGAATAAGGGGGGTCGCACAGAACAACACAAAGAAAATAAGTGATCTTTGGATAATATGCACGAGTTTAGAAACATTGCTGTTAAGCAACTATTTTTTGATGACAACTCCAGAGCGCAAAAGCTTTTAGTGCAGTGACTTAAGCAACAGAAAGTAAAAAGGGTTGTTGCCACTTAGGGAGCCTTTGACAAGAAAAATATAGAGCTATCATATAAAGGTATTAGAGATATTTTGGAAATTGTATGAAAATTTGTATAAAGGAAAGGAATGTGGAAACCAAGAAAGAGCACACAGTGAATTTTTTATGGAAGATTTAACTATGCAAAGATTAGAGGAAGATAAAACTCAAAAACTAATTGTTAAGAAAGGAAGAAATTAGATAAACATGGTGATGTATAATCAAACTGCAGGGAAGTCTTTAGGAGAAAAATGTATTTCTGTGGAAGGTTGGAAGTTAGGAGGGGAAGAAAGTGATAATGATCTGGAAGATTTTGTTTAATTGTATTTTAAAAGGAAGGGAAGGGCCTGCATCTTGAAGGAAAGCTGTGATGATGATGTTACCCAAACAGGGAAAAGATTTGTCTGATCCAGGTTCATATAGACCCATTTCAATTTTAAACCACAATTATAAAGTGATTATGTCTATATTAGCTATACGAATGGCAAAAGTGTTGTCAAAATTGATAGATATGGCTCAATGTGGTTTTGGGGAGTTGAGGCAAACATATGACAACATTAATAGAACAATGGTGATCCAGAGAAAAGCAGAATATGAGAACATGCTGCTGTTGTTGGTGGGTCTTGATGCAGAGAAAGCATTTGACAGAGTCAGCTGGGATTTTTGGAGTAGGGCAATGTAAGAATTTAGGTTCACTGATACAATAATAAGGTTAATTAGGAGGATATATGAATGACCAGAGGCAAGAATAACTGGGGGCTCCTCTCTGATGAGTTGTATTTGAACAGAGGAACCAGTCGGGGGTGTCCTCTTTCTACTCTATTTGTTTTATATTTAGAGCCACTGGCAAAGAAAATAAGAGATTCAGAAATTCAAGACCATAACTGGTATGGTAATCAAGAAAAATTTGATTATATGCAGATGATATTATTTTGTAGCGATAAATTCAGAAAAGGACATTGCGGTGTTGTAGAATATTTTGAGACTGTTTTATGCCCTTTCAGGATATAAAATTAATGAAAATAAAACAAAAGCTATAATTGTAAATTATATACCTACTTATGACTTGGTTCAACATCATATATTTATGGGGGCATGATAAGATGAAGTAGTTAGGATTACAGATTAAAAAGGCTTCTGTCATAGCAGCTAAGGATATGTGGGAAAGACTAAAAACACAATACAAAAATTCTGGAACTTGAGGTTCTTATTTATAGATATGAATAGTAAGATACATTCAGTGATAATGTTTTAGTCTCTTTAGTTTTATATACAGGTCAGACATATTTTTATCAACCACAGGAAAAGTTCTGGATGATAATTAATAAAAAAATAATGTAATGTATCTGGGAGGGAAAGAGGGCAAGAGTCAAGTAGGATAATGTAATCCTTCCAATATAACAAGGTGGTTCAGGATTACCTGATTCGAAAGGATATTTTAGAGCTACACAGTTAAGGCTCATATACATAACATAAACAGAAGGATGTCATTCAAAGTGGAATGGTATGGTGATGAAGCAGTGGATTCAAGAAATAAAGAGAGAGGAGGGTTGTAGCTGCAGACCCTTAAGGAGAAAAATAACTACCATACAGAATATTATATTCATAAAGTTGCAGAACGTACTCTAAGAATCAAGCCAACGTGTAAATGGAAAAAGGAGATTTTGCCAACAGGGATGAATACAAGTAGGGATACAGAAAAAAGGCAGCAGGGGCTGTAATCTACTAGAGAAAAGTGGAAAAAGGAGTCATCGTATTGGGAACAAATAACTACAGAGGGAATGGTAATAGAGTGGAATTAGGCCAAAAAGAAGTTTGGACTACAGGTTTGAGATTACCCACCTTATCAGGGATTGATATCAGAGTATAGGTAAATAGAAATGGATAGGGGAGTCCTAAGTGAAAGACCTGCTCCAGCATTTATTTTTGTTGAATCTAGAACAGAAGTGGCTGTTAAAAAGGGGATAATTAGCATGGTGTATAAAATATTGCATGATAACTACAATAATCAACCAGAGGAGGTTAGAAAAGATTGGAGAGACTGGAAAAGCAATTTACAAGGGAACAATGGGCGGACATATGTATTGCCCCCAAGTATGCAATGAAATCTTGAAGATTTAGGATTTTTGATTGGAAGTGTTTGCATAGGTACTTTTATACCCCAAGCAGACTTCAAATATTTTTTCCTCAGGTAGATAAGAAATGTTGGAGTTCTGATGGGAAAGAAAGAGGTAACTGGGAACATGTTTTTAACTGGTGTAATGAGTTGGCAGATTTAAATAATTTCCTACAGAGTAAGGGAAATGATTCTTTCAAGCTGGGACACAGGATCCGAATACCCAGACATAGTAAGGTCTTATTAAGTTTAATTATGTTGGTTGCCAAAAAGCAATTCATAGAAAATGGAAGTCAAAATCTAAACCAGCTGTATTAGTAGAAGTATTGAATACTGTAAGAGATAAAAGAACTGGAAGAAGGATCTTTAGAAAAGGGAAGGAGCCAATTACATAGAAAGAAATTAAATTTGTGGTGAGCAATGTAAAGATTGGGTGAAGATAGATGAAGGCTGCCAGCCTAGCCAGATAGAATTTTATAAATAATTCTGTCATTTGTAAATATTAATGTAAGCCATAGGCTTGTTGTCTTAAATGGGAAAAATAGTGTTACATGTGGAACTGAACAAAATGTAACAACAGTGCACTCTGCTGTAAGGAAGCTAAGTCAAGCATTTTATGACTGTCTTTGATCTTTAAAGTTGGCTGCGGCCTGTCTAGGTGAAGGAATTCTTGCTATTATTTTAAGGCCAGAGTTAATGGCCAGAATTTGCATGCATAAATGTCCTTTATGGCTTTGCTTCCTGGCCAGGTGTGATCTTACTAAAAAATGTAGTTTCTGTTAGCCTGGGAACCCAGGGAAGTGTGAAGAATGATGTAATGTGAACCAGGAATGTGATTTTTAAAAACAGAGAGAATCAGAGAGTATTAAGCATTTTTGTCTTGACCATCCAACTCAGCACTCTGCCTTTGCTCTATATGTAAGTTTATCTTAGACTTTTGTTTTCTCTTAGAAATAGCTAGAAACTAGAAAGATTATACTAAGTGTTTTTCTGTGATGTCAGAACTGTACTACTGAATTATTGTATATATTTCTCTGTGATCTCTGAACTCTTGACTAGCACTGTGTAGTAAAAAGTATTGTCTTGTGTTTTTAATTATTTATTATTAAATATTTTAAACCCTTTTAACTGTGGCTGCTTTGTGTAGAGATAATTTAAGCTCTAGAGTACATTGCATGTATATAGTGATCCTTTACCAAGTCACTCTAATAAGCCTTGACTGTTTAGTCACACTTACCAGTTGGATAATTATATTGCACAGTAATAATTGGACACCCTTTTAAGGATCTTTGAGTAGCTGATAAATATTGGTGAGTGGTGGCAGCTGATACTACTGTATAGTCTGGGAAAAAGGGGCACAGCTGGAGAACCTGTGCAACCTTTCCCAGGAGTGTATGTATGGTTGTATAAACTCTTCTCAAAGTGTGTGTGTTTGTGTGTGTGTGTGTGTGTGTGTGTGTGTGTGTGTGTGTGTGTGTGTGTGTGTGTGTGTCAGCTACTTGGGCAGGGACACGAAGCACTGGTTGGACAAAGAGGGTGCTGGAAGTTTTAGCTTGCCCACTAGGCTGAGATCTGGACCCTATAGCTGTGCCAGTGGGGAGTCTTATTGGGGACCTGGAGAGCAAGGGAGCGACCAGCCCCAGACTGACTGTGATCTCTGTGTGCTCTTAAGGGAAATTGCACTTTACTGTGTGTATTTGTTATCCTTTCCTCCTATATGAGATGCCCCTCAACTGGTGTTAATGGTGAGGATTGAGGCTCCTTGACTGCTGGGCCAGGGCACGGGCGTCACAAGCAATACATGCAGGCTAATGTTCAGGAGGAGGAGTGAGTTTTAAGAAAAGTCAGAAATTGAGTGATTTATGTATTATTAATTAATTTATTTATTTAATTATTTGTTTTTGTTGTCCAAGAAAAGTCAGACTGGGCAAAACCCATTTTCAGCCGAGGCCAAGGGAGAAAAGCTCCAAATTTAAGTTACAAATGATGCACATTTAGACTTAGAGACAGTTATTATAAAGGAAGAGAACACATAATGTATAATGTGTGTAAATGTAAAAAAAAATGTAAATTTTTTTTGTCTATTAAAGTATGTATAACTATGTCTTAAGTGATATTTTAATAAAGGTGTTTTAAAAAAATATATACTGATATCTACAATGCAACGCACCCAATAAACTGCAAAACTAATTTGGCACTGTTACTGCAGTCTGACTTTTCCAAGATAAAGACATGATAGAATGATTTCCCTTAATCATATTACAAGTACACTATCCTAAGAATGTATTAATGCTCCTAGCACAAGCCACGTAGCTCACAATAGAAAGGCCATTCTACTGTGATTGCCCATTTGAGATTCAAAAACATAGTAACTGCAATGAAGTAAGACCTCATTAACAGCTAATTTGAATGTTTCTTGAATTGCTACTACAATGATGTGCAGATCATGGTTGATTTGCATGTTGTGGTAGTAACCTGCTGCTCTTGTAGGCAGTGGCATTCCCTCCATCACACTCTCACACACACAAGTATAAAACCATAAACACACACACACACACACACACACACACACACACACACACACACATGAACACACAAATGCAAAACACAATCCCTTTACCTGTCTCTACCCTATATACCCTCCTGCATAATACTTTAGTGCCATTATGGCGTGTATGTATTAGGCCCCAATGGTCTAGTGTGTATGTATACCCCCTATTTCTGTTATGATGTCAGTGTCAGTATGGCACTTCAGAGAATAATCCCTGGTGCCTTATGTAACCCCCACCCCCACCCTCTGAACCTCCTAATGATGTCCATGCCATTACGGCACTTTACTTTATCTCTGGCATCCAGTGGTTCTCCTCCCATCCCCATCCCCATCCTGGGAGTAATTGAATTGGGAGTCACTGATGCCAATGTATATTTCTATTTTTCTTATTACATCAATGTACTTTTTCTGTTATATTAATGCCAATGTAACTTGTACTTCTGGAGCTTTTCTCTCTGGGACTCCGCTGAAAACAGGCTTACACCCAGATGGACTATCCTGGTAAACAAATGTAAAATAAATAAGTAATGTTGGTATCATTATGGTACTTTAAGTATTACTCACTGGTGTCTAGTGCATCACCCCACTTTCGATCCCCATCATGATGTCTGTGATATTATAGCACTTCACTTTATCCCTGGCATCCAGTGGTTCCCCCACCTTCCCAGTCCCAGTAGTAATGTTGGTGTCATTGTGGCACTTTAAGGATTACTCTCTAGTGTCTAATACATCCCTACACCCTCAATCCCCATTATGATATCTGTGCTTTATGGCACTTTATGGGGTATTCCCTGGTGGTGTAGTGCATACCCCCTGATCCTCATAGTAATCCTTGTGACATCATGTCACTTAAAGTATTTCCTGGTGGCACCCCTCACACCCAATCCCCATAACAACCTTGATGCTGGTATAGCAATTTCCAGATGAATCCCTCATGGTCTAGTGTATCCCCCCAGTCCCCACCCCATGATCCCCGTTTTGCTGTCAGTGCCATTATGGCACTTTCAAAGTAACTCCTGATGTCTAGTGCCCCCCCCCCAAAACATGTTTTGTTTTTGATGGTTCGACGTGGTAGGAAGGGTTGTGCTGATTTGCAGAGTCATTCCCTTTCTTGAATCACTCAGCTGTGTAGTTGTCTTTCTGCAGGTGTTTCCAGGGAGAGAGCACATGGCAAATTAGCAAACACCTCTCCCCCTAGAATACCTCATTAGCATTCATCACAGCTACAGAGCATGCAGCATAGTATAAATGTGATTACTGAATTGGAGAAAGGTACCATGACATGTACACCTCCATGTACCCATTACAGTACCTTCGTGAATTCAGCTCATTGATGTAAAACTCTGCCCAGTTAATAAGGATTGAAGATACTTTCTTTCTTTATACAATGATTTCTGTACTGGAAATTGTAAATAAAAACTGGAACTGTTTAGAATGTAAAGCAATTCTGGAAATTTGTAACAAGGAATTAAGTACATATTAATAAAATATTAGGCACTGATAAAATAGAAAGTTAATTATTTTTGTAAATATACCACTTGACATTAAATGCATCCACTTTAGCAGATGAACGTGTAAAACATTTGTTTTAGAAACATGTCAACACATTACATATTGCAATGATAATGACCATTTTTGTGAACAGAGAGTCAATTGAATCTCCATCAGATGGACAGATTTTTACAATGTAATTCTGCAACATATTTTTGAGATCACCATTTCCCATGTTGTCTGAGATATGCAGTATTCCTTATATCAACATAAAGAAAGTACAGGCCCAGATATTTGCCAAGAAGGATAAAGCTTTGACTATATGACTGTACCCTAGATGTCTGCTTTATAATTGGCAATATTTGCATTACTCAGAAGATGATTTGTTAAAGAAGATATGGGAGGGACAGGAAGAAAGCAAGAGGATGTGAGACCAAGAAATGGATGAATTATGTGAGAGAAGACCTGCAGTAGTCAAGCATAAGTGTTAAAGATGGTAGGAGATTGTGCATGAACTGAGAGAGGTGACACAATGTCCTGACCCACTGCAAAAATGAGAAGAAGACAGCTGATGATGGTGTTGTTTGCACTGCTGCTAAACTGCTTTTGTATTTATTATTTACTGCTTAATAGCTCACTTTCAGTTATCTAGTTTTAGTTTATTTAATGTATTATTTTCTATTTTTCACTTCAGTCCAAGATCTTAATATTACTTTTCTATTATTTTGGCAAAGATGTTTACATTTTTCCGCTCACTGGTTTTCAATTATTGATGACTTCATTATTGCATTTATTTAACCTATTGCTTCTTTTTATTACCTTTTCTAACTTTCACCTTAATTTCAGTTTATTTCATACTACAGACCTTGTTGTTTGTACATCATCCATTTAATATTGAGAAATCTTCTGTTATTCATTGTTGTAAAAACTTTGCTATCTTTAGTAATCATAGGGTGAGAAATTCTCTGACATACCTCCTTCATAAGATTCTGATTCCTCAAATAGGCTGGTCCATTTTTGTTTGAGTGATTTTTCATTATCTTAAATTAAAGGCTAGCAAAATTAAAAATTGTTCTAATCTTTGTTCAGTTCAGAATGATATACTTCTTTAAATCTTTCTCTGCCTAATACATCCTGTAATCCTACAACAATCCACTTAAATCATTAACTACCTGACATGTGCTAGTAGCCACCACTGGTTTGTAGAGGGATAAAGCCCTGACTACAGCCCAGCCAACTCAGGTTTCATTAGTGGCTCGGGTGTCTGACGTTCTTACAAGGGGAAGATGACAACCTTGTGGGGGGGGTGCATTCAGATGCACCTAGCAGCTGAACTCTGTCAGATGTTGGGGATGCACAGGGGGGCATTGTCTTTAGGGAAGCAGAGGCACTGGCTGAGTCCCTGAGGAGGTGGAATGGTGCACCAGCATGCCTCATTGCATGTCCATTTCTTAATGCTATGGGTGCAAGCAAGGGGGTGAGAATCTAGGGCTTATAGAAAAAAAATGTCCTTGGCAGTAAAGTGACATCCCTCCAAAGAGCTTCAGTCTTCTTAACAGCCCTGAACATGGGTTCATTAGATTCTTAGGTAGTTACTAGGCATGAAGTCAAGGAGGACATTGAGGACCATAGCCCAAAGTCCTAGTTGTCCCCAAGCACTGGTTAAGGGTTCGCATTCTGAGTTCCGATATCTCAAACAGTTACCATTATTTCCCTTCCTATTTATTAGATATCTCAATTGTGGATATGTTTTTAAAACTTTATTTGTCTACCTCTTGCTAACTAGTCAACACTGCAGCTGGGTCAGATCACCATTCCATTTTGTTATTTATACTTGTCTTACCACTTATAACTTCTGACTTTGTATAAAGTTCAGAAATGCACAGTATTTAACATTTCATGAATAAGCTTTAAACAGCTTCATACTGCACAGTACTGTACTTCATCCGACGCATTTACTCAAACATACAGTAAGGTCATCACCTTTACTTTGGACCAACTTGTCTCTTTACAAATTTGTTCTATCCATCTGATTACTTGTATGTTTTGATTTCATCATGAACTTCAGATATTGTGCTGTTCAACACATTCTCTGGAATGCAGATGGATAATCTTAAAGATGGGCATACACTACATTATATATCAATGTCAGAAGTATCATATAAGAAAGCTTAATGTTTAATAAATAAGATTCATCAAAGGTTAATGTCTCTGTACCTTTTCATTAATCATGTAATCTCACTTGCCTTTCAAATCATGGAATATTGTCAGCCAAAGTAAGTAAGAAGCTAGCTTCTTTGAAAATACAATTGACTTTATTGGATCCAGTTTTCACAAAAATGTACCTATTTATTCATTTTATTTAACATTTGTTCACCAGGAAAGTCCAACTTGGAACAAAGCCAATTTTCAGCAGAGGCCCAGGGAGAAATGCTCCAGATGCATGTCTTTGTGATGTGGGAGGAAACCGGATCACCCAGAGAAAATCCACACGAATGCAGGGAGGACATGGAGACTCCACACAGAAGGCACTCCAGCCGAGAATAGAACTGGAGAACATCTTGCTGTGAAGCAACAATGCTACCACTGCACCACTGCACCGGCCTAAAATTTTCTCAAACCTTTCTCCCTGTCTTCAGTATTTAAGTCTGCCCATTTCCAGCATAGTCAGTTCTTCTCTTAGAAAGGTTATTTCCCCCTTCAGCTTTGAAACAATCCATAGTTACAATTATTCTCAAAAAGACTTCTTTAAATATTCAATTAATGGAAATTTATAGCCATATTTCTGATCTTCCTTTTATGGAAAAGATAATTGAAAAGCTATCTTATATCTGTTTGGACTCTTCGAAGATTCCATGACTTAGCTGAATCCTTTCAATCTTGAGTTAATGCTAAACACAACAATGAAACAGAACTCAATAAGTTTATGAATGTTATTCTTTTGGTTAGGGACCAGGGACTTTATTCAAATTACCCTTGATATTTTTACTGGTTTGGTATTGTTTTTTTTTTTTTTTGGTTTGTTTGTTTGTTTGTTTGTTTTTTAATAAGAAACATCTTTATTAACTTATCACATATGACATAGGCAATCTTACATTTATATAAATGAAGAGAAACAATACTGACATAGTTCAACTTGCAAACATTAGACATTACAAACCACACTGACACAATTATATAATTGAAAACATTATACGTCACTTATAATCTATCCAGTTATTGTTAGTCAAACATTACACAGCTCATTCAAATCCTGCCGCCTTTTAAACCTTGTTTCTCATCTGTATGTATTGTTCCCACAATTCTCATTTTTTCCCTACATAATTTGCTCCTACCCTTTTCTAAAGATCTAAATTCCAGTTATTTTTATCTCAATTACGATATTCGCTAGTTCTAGTAAAGCTGGTTTAGACTTTGATTTACATTTTCTAGTAATTGCCTTTTTAGCAGCCACCATAATTAGACTTAGCAAGGCCTTACTACTTCTAGACAATTCTGATTCTGTATCGTAGCTCAAAAAATCATTTCCTTAGCTACACCAATTTGCTCACCCAGTATCTCTGACAAAGCAGTTTGCAAGGAATCTTTAAAGTCTGCCAACTCATTACACTCCTAGAAAATATGTTCCCAGTTACCTATTTCTTCACCATCACAGCTCCAACATTTGCTGTCGACTGGAAGAAAAGTTATTTGGAGTCTACATGGGGTATAAAAATACCCATGTAAACACTTCCAATCAAAGATCCTAAACCTTCTAAACTTTGTTGCATATCTGGGAGGCATGCATATATCCCCCCATTGTTTCTTTGTGAATTGCTTATCCAGTCTCTCTTCCCAATTCTTTCTAACCATGCAATATTTTATATGCCCTACTAATTATTCCTTTTTTAATGGCAGCTTCTGTTCTAGATTCTGCTAAAAGCTCTACCAGTGCTGGTCTTTCACTTAGGACCTCCCTATGTCTTTCTCTTTTGATATACTCTGATATCAGTCCTTGATAGGGAAGGTGATCTCTAACCTGCAGTTCAAATAAATTCTTGGCATCTTCCCATTCCATTACCTTTCCCTCTCTAGTTATTTGCTCCCAAATACCTTAGTTCCTTTGCCAGTTTTCTCCAATAAATCACAGCCCCCTCTTGCCTATTGTCTGTATCCCTAATTGCAGTCATCCCTATCAGCAGAATCTCTTTTCTCCATTCCTGTGTTGGCTGAGTTCTTAGAATACTTTATTAGTATAATATTCTGTATGATTATTGTTATTCTCCTTAAAGGTCTGCATCCAAAATCCCAGTCTCTCCTTGTTTATTGAGCTTTCTAGCTATTTCATCATCATCCCTTTCCACTTTGAATTTTAGTTTTCTGCTTGTGCTATGTATAGGGGCCTTAACTGTGTTGTCTAGAAATACCCATTCAAATTGGGTAATTCCAATCCACCTTGAACTATTGGAAGAATCAGCTTATCCCACTTGACTCTTACCGTTTTCCCCCTCCCAGATAAAATAATTCAGTGCTTTACTAATTGCTATCCACAACTTCTCCTCTGGTTGATAAAAACATGCCTGATCTGTGTATAAGGCAAAAGGGACTAAAAACATTTTAACTCCTTGTATCTTATTGTTGATATCCATATACGAGAGCTTCAATTTTCTCAGTTTTTATATTATCTTTTGTTTAGTGTCTTCCCACATATATTTAGCTGCCGCACTGGAATCATTTTTAATCCATACTCCTAAATACTTCATTTTATCATGTCTCCATAAATATGGATATTGCTGAACCAATTTATGTGGGTATATAATTTACCACTACTGCCTTTGTTCTAGCTTCATTAATTTTGTATCCTGTGGTTCGGTACTGTTGATAATGATATTTTGACAGAACCTCTTCAGTCTTTATTGTGGCTTTACATCCACTATCTTCAGACTGGTTTATGTTTACTCTCTGATTATAGTAAATAAGTTGTTAATGGTCAAAACACATCTCACAACTACCCTTACATTTGCTATAGCACAAGGTTAAAGTTTCATCCTTACTGTCTTACAAATTTATCTAGTTGCTACAGCTCAAAGATGTTATTTGGAGTAGTGGTTTGAAACATCACTGTTAACACTGAGGACATTACCTATAGCTTTCTTTTCCACTAGGTCAACAGAACAGTAATACTGTCCTTGTAGGTTGCCTTAATTAACATCATTGACTGGTTGGTGCAAAGTTGGCTAAAACTAAATCCAGATAAAAATGAAGCAATGTGAGTTGCCACTGTCTGTCCTTCTAATGCTCCCATTTTGTCTCTGATTATTTGGTGTGCTGGACATAAGTCATGGTTTGTCTCATAGGTCAAAAGTTTAAGTCTGTATATAAAGAGTAAGTTAACTCTTAAAAAGTCAAGTGTCTACAATTTCAAAATTGTCCTACTATTCACTTTAAAATATTTCTAAGATTAAACATTTTCCACATGAGGATGGAAATGGCTATTCATTCTTCATTTTTCCTAATCTAGATCATCGTAATATGCTTTATCTTATGCTTTTCAGAATTTGAACATTTTTTGAGTCCAGAATGCTGCTGGTAGGATTTTATGTAGCATGCATACATTCAGTCTTATTACACTTGTCTTGCAGGTTTACATTTTAATCAGTTTCTAAAAGAATAGTCATTAATATACTGATCCTTTTTTTTTCATTCACCGAGTGGCTAAGGCCCAGACTTCTTAAATCAGCCCAACTTTTCATACTTTATTAGTCTCCACTTATTCTGTCTTCAGCAGATGAAAATTGCTGTCATCTCCAGAAATCGGTCTTAAATCTTTTGGCTTGCTTAAGTTTTCTTACTGGAGCTCAAGTGGAAACATTGGAACTGAAAATGCCTTTTAGAAAGTTCTCAAAACATATTTATATTCATATAGTTAGCTTTTCTAATGCCTGAGTTTTCAGTTTTCTACAATACTGTTTTTCAGTTTCCTAGCTGACTTTGTAGTCATTGTTCATTCTTTCATTAAGTTCTATTGTGGTTTACTTCAATTTTCATTGTTTTACTATCTGTTTAATTTTTAAATGTCATGATTCTATATGCGTATTTATCTCTCTGTCTGTATGTATATCTATCTATCCATATTCTTTTGAATATTCATGCTTGGATTATGAAGTCCTTAGGAAATAGACACTAGAATAAAACCGGACTTGAACTTGTTACTAAAGAAAGACTAATGTGTCTTAGGTTACACTAACATCTTCCTAACAATATATATTATTACTGTCACTGAACTCAACACTGACAAATACTTCTTCACACTACAGTTTGAAAGCACTAGATGTGAGGAAACATACAAATTGCACTGGTCTAAGACTAATGGATTATATCAACAAATGTAGCATCTCCTTCATTCATTCCGGTTCTTCCAGTGACTAAAATCTGAAGTGGCTGCTGAAAAGATTCACATATCACAATCTTCTGTCATATGTCTTCCATGACAAAGATCACTGATGGCCCCGGCATCCTATATAATAACACACAAAATTTTCAAAGCATTTCATGTCATATTAGTTCTCTGTATGCTTACTGACCAAGATGCAGCAGCTGCTCTGTAGCAGCAACCTGCAGACCCAGCTTGAGTGCTGTATGTACATCTGGAGGCCTCATCTTCACAAGGACAGGATAGAGGCAGTTCAGATAAGTATAAAGAAGAGGTTTATAACCTTTGCCAAAAACTAAATTAAGACACATTAGGAGAACTTGCTTTATACAGTCTTAACGGTAGAAGGATGAGATAAACTATGCCTGAAACATTTAATTGCCTTAAGCTGAATTGAGTCCAAGTAGGTGTTATGTTTCCAAAAGGGTCTATATTAGAACATCGAACGTTTAACTGTTCGAACCACTAAAGGTCAACCTTTAGTGATTGAATTGTCAAATGTTCGAATGCTCATAAAAAAAAAAAATAAAAACAAAAAATAAAAAAACTAAAGAGTGTAGGCAGGGGGGCAAGCCTCCCTGCACCCCCCACAACCCCCCGCTACTTAAATATACCAACTCAGAGACCACACTACATTGAAGTAAATGGATATCTCCCCTTACGGAGATTTCTATTTACCCGCTCAATGTTCTGCACTTTCGCTATTCTCGGGTCAACAATGTCAGATTCTACATTGTCGGCTTTCGAGAATTTAATATAGACCCTTTCCAAAATGAGAGATGCATAAGCACAAGTGGACATGATTTAAAAATAAAAGGGGGATAATGCAGGAGACAAACAATGAAGTAATTTTTCACAGATAGGATAATGGTTAACTGCAGCAGCCTTCTCTGAAGAAGTTGTTATCGTGAATATCTGTAACATAACTCAGCAATGCAAGAAATATTTGTGAAGTGACTTCTGATGGGTAGGAAATAATTGCATTGCATTATGTAGGATTTGCTACCTTTCTAACAGCTTAGACATTAGGCAGAGTAGGTGGGGTAAATGTTTTTTATCTAGAAATATAATCTGTATTTCTTCATAACCCATCACCTGTAAAAACAGTCATTCAACAGACATTGGTTCATATTAGTGTCTGTACTTGTTTTAACCCTCTGGCATTAAAAAGGTACTCCTACAGCACTACACATTCATTGGATTTATTTGACATTTATTTACCGGGAAAGTCCAATTGGGATAATACTCCATTTTCAGTGAAGGCTCGCAGAGAAAAGCTCTGCATTGACATAATATAGCAACAGTTAAACAGAAAAGCCATGGTGGTGCAGTGGTAGCATTGTTGCCTCACAGCAAGAGGTTCTCCTGTTTGATTCTCGACTAGAGTACCTTCTTTGCATGTCCTCCTCACGGTCGAGTGGAGTTCAAAAGACATGCGTGAATGGGTGTGCCTTAGTTGAAGGTTGGGTATCGGGCTGGCAACTTGGCACCATAAAAATCTACTGCCAATCATTAGCAGACCAGAGTTCCGCTGTGGTGACCCCTAACCGGGAAAAGACCAACAACTACACTGCCTCATAAAGAAGAATAACATTTTAATAAAATTCAGCTTCATTTCATACAGTGAGAACCTATACACACATAGTCCAAATATTTGGAGAGATATAACAAGCTGAAAAAGAACATTGGTAACAGATAAAGTATTCACAAGTTGCAGTTTACAAAAATTGATGTTAAACACACTGAGTACACTCTTTGGAACAGAGATGTATAGATAATATAGCCTCAGCAAAAATATACATTTTTTCTAAGAAATAGATTTTACTATTTCCTTCTCTCTGAACATAGACAAAGTTTGCTGGTGGTGGAAGAAGGGAGAGATTAGTTCAGAGTGGGGTAGTGCAGGAAGAGAACCAAGTTTTATTTAGGTAGTCTTTTAGTAGTAGTTTGAAGTTGGAGAGGTTAGAAGTAGATCTAATTTGCAGAGGGATAGAATCCATTTTTAGTGACAGAGTATGTGTAGAGACTTTGGCCAGAGGATATGTGGGGTTGATAAATATGCTGAGACGATATTGTTCATTATATCAAAGTAGTATGTTAGGTTTATAGCAATGGAGAATAGGAGTAAAAGCAGGGCAGTCACTCACTTTGTGAATAATGTTGTCTCTGGAAATAAACTGTTTGTGATCTAAGTGGTGAGGCATTTCAGCCAATTCAATGCCTTAAGGGCAATGCAGTGGTGGCTGAGGTATTGTCTTTTACTGGCAAATTTTGCAACCTCATTTTAGCATCCCTCCAACTTATTTTTAAAAGTAGCCTTAAGGCTGGTAGGATGGCTGCATTATATCAGAGAGATGGGAGGAGATAGGTAGTGGCAAGAGTGGTTTTGGTGGTGCTGATAAGGAAGCTTTAATGCCTGTAAAGCAGTCCTAATTTTTGGTGAGTCTTTATGTTATTTTGAACAGGCAGGTGAAATTTAAGGTTATCATCTAGAATCACTCCAAGACATTTTGTATGGAAGACTACTTCAATTTCAGTTTTGTTTAGTGAAAAGAATTTGAAATTCACTTTATCAGGCATGTATGACAGGGAAAAATTGCAGTAACTTTGTTCGTTTAGGGTTGAGTTGTAGCTGAGCATTATGGAGCCATTTCTCAACTGAGGAAAAAGCTTCTTGCATGATATGTTGAGTCAAGTTATTACATGCACATATAAGAGTAGAATCATCAGCATATTGTATAAGTGAGGCTGGGCCTACAGAGTTATAGCGGTCATTGATAAAGATATTAAAAAGGGATCAAGTATAGAGCCTAGGGGTACACTGGTGGAGACTTGCAGGTATGGAGAGAGAGTATTCGGCCATTTTACAGACTGGAGCCTGTCAGTTAAATAGCTATTGAACCACAGTAATCAAGAGGGAAATAGTCCAGGTTGAGACAGTTGATTATATTTAGAGTGAGAAACTATATCAAAGGCTTTTGACAGGTCAAGGAATAAGGAAGAAACAAGTTTGCCTGAGTCCCTGTGTGTGTTTATGGTGTCAATGCCAGCTCGGACGGGGGACAGTAGACAGGGAGTTAGGACTGAGATACATGTAGCAGATAGGAGACAGGCAGCAGCCAAATATCAATAGTAACTCAGTGTGCCTTACAACTGAGAGATAAACACGAGAGTGGCTGGGGTACAGCAGTAAAGTAAAAACTAAATGTGCTCCAGTAGGAAGGGCACCCGGAATGGACAATATTGCTAAGGCACTTCAGTATTCATGCTATAAGGTGAAAGGGGCCAGTTGCACTCATTCTAAGGCAGGAGATGCCAACAACAGGGAAATTTCCATACACTAATCCAGGAAGTATCTAACTAAACAGTTACAATATAGGGAAGGTCCTTACTTAAGGCACTTCTCTGTGACTTCTCACTCTAATGCCCTCTGAAGCCTAAATAACTGGTTGTCCTGACCCTGCTTTAGAGCTTTGCCTGATGTAGGGGCCTTGAGCCTAGCATTGTTGCACCTAGTAAAATATATCAGAGAAAGTTGTTTGCAGGTTAAGAAAAGTGTGCAAATATCTCTCTAAACTACAGACACCAAGCACTGTATGTTCACCAAAAAATGGATATGTTTCAGGACTACTTAAGGGTTAATAGACAAAGAGGGAACAATATTCACCTTTATGCCCCCCCCCCCCCCCCCAGCAACAATCCAAAGAAACACACCAGAGTGCAACTGCTGGGTGAATCATCTCAATGCAAAAGCACACTGTAGAAGATTATAAAGCAAAGTCTGAGTCAGTCTGTAAGCATGGCCTTATCCACTGCCTGCTTATGTAAATAAAGAACCCACAATCCTGATACTCCCCCATCCCATATCTAGGGAATTAAGATATAAAAGTGACATATCCTGGGTATTATTGGCTATGCCTGTAAAGGCTCTTGTGCCATTAGCCTAGTAATCACCTATGAACCTATAACAGTAACTTCCAAGTACAGTAAGCTAACTTAAATGGTGGAATCAGACCTACAGTACTTTAGTTCCTAACTTTGTTTTACCTACTGATAAACACCTATATCAACTAGTCATCTCTGTATTAGGCCCCTGATAATCAGAGCTTAATAGTAGTATTTTGTTACACAAACAAGATTAAACAGGGAGAGAGAGAGACAATTAAAAAGCCACAAACTCTTACAAGTGCATTAGCTGAATACACCTTTGACTAATTAAATACATAAAGCCACTTAAATCAAACAAGCACACAATAATGAATGAACAGCAAAAATAGTTGTTACAACTGTTACTAGTAGCATAGCATTTCAGCAAAGATATGAATATGCACACAAATAACACTAAAGCATTGCTTTTTAGCAAACATAAGAATATGTAGTCAATTAACAAATTAATTATATGTTTTATACACATTTAATTATACCCTTGAGAGGAATGGCAAGACATATGCAAAATTGACTTTACTGTAGTGACAAAGTTGATCAGCTAAGACGACATTTATTTGCTAAAGGTAAACCAGGACTATAGTTATCTGACGTGACTTGCTCAGTGTTTGGTAATGAGGATTGATGAGATTCACTTCATGTCTCCAGGCACTTGGTTCAGACACTGCGTCTAGATTTTAAAATAGAAGAGCAAAGAAATGTTCATACAGACTGTTGCAAACTCCTGCAATCAATCCATCTGGTCAAAAAGATGCACAACAGTGGAAATCCTGCTGCATACATGCTGATGTGAAATAAAATGTGCAAAAATAATTTATAAAGTAAATCGTGATGTTCTAATAAACAATGATGCTCTTTATAAAAATGCTTTAATGGACGGCGCAGTGGTGCAGTGATAGTGTTGTCACCTCACAGCATGAGGTTCTGCCATTCGATTTTCGGCTGCCTTCTGTGTGGAGTCTGCATGTCCTTCCTGTGTTCATGCAGGTTTTCTCTGGGTACTCCAGTTTCCTCCCACATTACAAATATATGTGTCTGGAGAGTTTCTCCCCAGGCCTCTGCTGAAAATGGCTATGTTCCAAGTTGGACTTTCCTGGTAAACAAATGTTAAATAAATAAATAAGTTTTAGCAAGCAGATAAAGGAGATTCTCTGTCTGATGCCCTTCCTGTGGGAGGAATAAAGGTACCTTGCTAAAGTTTCAAGAAATCTATTCGTCTATTCAGTTAAGCAAGTAGATGGGCTAGTATTCTGCATTAGAGCAAGCACCACAGAAGAAATATCTGTTTCATCTTTGCATAGTGTCACAATGGCACAATTATTTGTTTCTGTCTAGATGTCTTAAAAACTATCTATGTAATGTATCATTGCAAAAATGTGCTTTGTCATCAGTATCTAAAGTGAAGTTACTAGAGCCTTTCCCCCAATACTTCTGCTGAAAATGAGTTTTGCTAAGTAAGACTTTTATGGTAAACAAAAACAAATAATTAAATAAACAGACAAATAAATGAAAGTAGCTGATTGATGAACTATCCATGAAGTTCTAAGCTTGTTTCCCCCCTTTCCTGTAGCTAGTGTAGTCCAGATACAGATTTGCTGTATCCAGGACTGTTTTGTAAGTTTCTGAGCCCCCAAGACCTGTCTGTGTTGGAAGGAAGCCTTCTAGCTTATCAGTGGGAGTGGTAAGCACTAGGTAGCTTATCTACCACAAGAGGAGTGGTTTCTGGTCCAGAAATTGTAGTTTATTGGCCGTTTGGGCAGTTTTTCCATCTCTTTCAACTTTCTGGTTTAAAAGCACGGGTTTGTGCTTGTTTAAGCTCCGCAGATCCAGTTTTGGTGTCCTGCAGACTACAAGAACAACAGGAAGGAGAAAGAGATACTCTAAGTGCCTCCACTTTGATTTTTTCATAATTTACTGCTCTTTGCACTTGTTTTTTGGTCGTTTTTAATTTATCTGCACTTATTTAAACTGTATTTGTCTTAATATTGCTACATACTCAAGTGTGCTAGCTTGCACATTGCATTTAAAGTGTTTTCGCTGCTGTTTTAACTTCTTTTCTGCAAAAAAAAAAAAAAAAGTTCTAAGCTTGTTTCCTGCCTTTCCTGTAACTAGTCTAGTCCAAATACAGATTTGCTGTATCCAGGATTGTTTTGTAAGTTTCTGAGGGAAGCCTTCTAGCTTATCAGTGGGAGTGGTAAGCACTAGGTAGCCTATCTACTACAAGTGGAGTGGTTTCTGGTCCAGAAATTGTAGTTTATTGGTTGTTTGGGCAGTTTTTCCATCCCATTCAACTTTTTGGTTTAAAAGCCCATGTTTGCACACCGTGCAGCGGCACTCAGCTGAGGTAATCTATTACCTGTGCCAGAAAGTCTGCTCTTCAATTTTCCCCTTAGAACGTGCTTGTTCTTTTACTTCTTGCACTTCAATTAGTTTAATCAGCTAGCATTTTAACAGGCTTTTGTAGTATTTATTGTGGCTCACTTAGGTGCTATCAGCACTAGCTGTTCTTATGCAGTAACACCACCAGTACTTATTAGTTATGACCACCCCTCCTGGTATGATTGTAGGGCAATTTCCTGTGCTTTCTCCTGCTAACCTGGTGCACTTGGGCATTCTGAGACAGTGTGGCAACTGTCTAATGTACACAGACGACCCTCTCCTCTTACCTCCCAGCACTCATACATGTGAGAGATGCACTTATATCACTAAACTGGAAGCAGTGCACGCTCCAACTAAGACCAGACTAGCTGGTCAAGAGGAGAAGGTCAACACCTGCAACTCACTACATAGAGCACACAGCCCTCCAAAACACTAACTATCACTATCCACACATAGAAACACAAACTATACACCCACCTTCGGGGAGGATCTCAATAAAAAAATTACCCAAACAACAGAGACCCCTGAGACAGAAATGCACTCAACCACCACAACCCCAACCCCAGAACACATAGCTTACCACCATAGTGTGCCCCTCAACCTAAGCCCTTAAGGCAAAACACTTTGCCCAATGTATTAATCATAGGAGACTCAATTGTGAGGCACACTGATATCCCACTTACTAGGCTGAACAAGGAGAAGGTGACAGTCAGTTGTCTATCAGGTGCCAGTATCTGCTACATAACACATGTACTCAGATCATTCCACAACAAGTACAAATATGATTCAGTCATTGCTCATGTGGGTGTGAATAACCTGAGACATACCTCCCTGGACAACATGAAAAGAGATTTATTTATTTATTTATTTATTTCAGTTTGTTAACCGGGAAAGTCCATTAGGCCAAGGTAGCCCGTTTTCAATGGAGGCCCGAGGAGAAAAGCTCCAGACAGAAAGACAATATACAATATACACTGTATTAGTACAGCATATGAGAACAACAGTTTAACATTCAATATACAGCATGGCAAGATTTTACATATCTTGAAATATATGAGCTGAGTCAATCACTTATAAGATATTAGCAAAAACAATAAATTTATGTTCATTTAATACACTACATGTATTTAGGCAAAGGAATTTTAGAGAGATGAATTGAAGCAGTGGCAAAGATTAGATTAGAATAGAATAGGGATAGGTATAAGGAATCAGGTAGGATGGGTACAGGAGCACTCCCAGAGGGAGTAGAGGTGAGAGTGGAGTAGGGTTTTAAAGGATGGTAGGTTAGGGGTAGTTCTAATGAAAGGGGGAAGGGAGTTCCATAATCTTGCAAGGGAGAATGATAGTAGAAGTTGCCCTGGTGAGTGTAAAGGCTTGTAATATTCTAAGAGGTTCTGATTTGTGGATCTAAGTGTTCTATGTGACTGGTGAAGTTTTAGGGAAGAGGAGAGTGATGGACAGTTAGAAGTTTTGAAAATTAGCTTGTGTGCTGTAGTTAGCTGAATGAAATTTAGGTAGCTTGAGAGTTCCAACCAATTTAGAGCATGTAGGGAGTTGCAATGGTGAGTAGAGGATTTGGATCCTGTGGCAAACTTGGAAATTTTGTTATAACGTGAGGAAAGTTTAGATTTTAGGGATGACTGGAGGTTAGAGAATAGAGGAGCTCCATACAAAAGGGAGGGTAGGAGGTAGGTGGTAGATAGGAGTTGTCTAGAAGACAAAGAAAGGTAGCACCTGTGTCGATAAAGCATAACAAGTTTTGATGAGTCTTTTTAATATTGGTTTGTAGGTGGACATCAAATTTTAGCTGGTCATCGATAAGAACGCCCAGAAGTTTTGTAAGGGAAACTATTTCAATAGTTTGTTTTGTTTATGCTAAGTATAGAGAAGGATGCTTTGTTAGCAGTAGTATGTCTAGAAGGGGTAAAGATCATTATTTTAGATTTGGAGGCATTTAGGGCTAGGTGATTGTCAAGCATCCAGGATTCAGTGGAGGAGAAGGTTTCTTGCATAAGGTTTATTAGTAAAGGAAGAGTTTTGGCTGAGCAGATGATAGTGGAGTTGTTTGCGTATTGCACCAGATTAGCATTGGGGATCTTTTGGTGGAAATCATTGATGAAAATGTTAAATAGTAAAGGACCCCAAATAGAGCCTTGGGGTAGACCTGTTGGGGTGTGAAGGAAAGAGAAAGTGCAGTAGTTCCATTTTACAGCTTGTTCCCTGGCTGAGAGATAGCTGGAGAACCATTTGATAGACGAAGAGGAGAGATTAAGATGGGAGAGTTTAGAAAGTAGAAGCACATGAGAGACAGTGTCGAAAGCTTTAGATAAGTCGCGGAGGAGCATAGAAACTATGTTTCCAGAGTCACAAGCAGAGTTAATGATTTCGAGGCAGGAAAGAAGGGCAGTGGTGGTGCTATGTCCTGGTATAAACACGTGTTGGGTAGGAGTAAGGAGTCGGTTGTCCAATAGGTATGGTAATAGTTGGAGGTGAATACATTTTTCGAGTATCTTAGAGATAGGGGATAGGATAGCAATAGGGTGAAAGTTGGAGATTGAACAGTTTGTACCTCCTTTATGGAGGGGGATGATAAAGGCTTTTTTCCAGAGGTATGGTACATAGGACTCCTGAATGGAGCGATTGATTAGGATGCTGATTGGAAGGGCTATGCCATCAGCAGCTAGTTGGAGAAATTTGGATGGAATGTCATTTGGGGCATTAGAGCAAGGTTTTTACTTTTGTAGGAGCTTTTTTATAGTGTGGGTAGGAATGGATTTGAAGGGGAGGACTTAGGGTTCATGGATGTTAAGTTTTTGTTATCAGTTAAGTTGGGGGGGGTGTTGTTAGGGAAAGAAGAGGTGAGTTTGCCTATGGAGTCAATGAAAAAGGAGTTAAATTGGGTAGCTAGGTGGAGGTCTGGTGAGTCTGGGTCAGGGCAAGTGTTCTCTTTTTTGCCTGGGGATAATATTGATGAAATACTATTCCAAAATTTTCCAAAAAGATGTGAAGGAACTCTTGGATTATGTGGCCCAGCCAGGTAGGACCCAAGTCCTGGGCAATATTCTACTATCACCCAGAATGATACCACAGTACAAGCAGAAAATTACTGCCTTCAACAATTGGCTAAGTTTCTGGTGTCATTCTAAGGAGATCCAGTATCTGTCTTCCTGGGACGACATTATCAACAGACCTTGATGCTTTGTCAGAGATGGCCTGCATTTGTCACCCCTGGGATTCCGTGTACTGGCTAAGGTTCTTGCCACCCCTATAATGCATTTTTAGGCAGTGTTCCAAAGACCAAAATTCCACTGTAACAGCTACAAACAAATGCAATCTGAGGGTCATGCTGCTCAATGCTAGAAGTCTAAATCTCAAGATGCACTCGCTCAAAGCTCTCCTCAAAATGGAGAATGTCGCCATCTGTGCTGTAATGAAGACCTGGTTTAAAGAGGCAGAAAGCACCCCTGCACTCCCAGGCTACAACTCATTACATACCTTTCAGCCCCAGAATATGGCCGGAAGCTCCAAAGGCGATGGTGTCTCCATATTCTTAAAGGATATGCACACCAAATGAACTGGCACCACATCTGTGTGCCCTGTTCAATCACAGCCTTACCTCAGGCTATGTCCCTAATGAATGGCGCACTGCTACAGTAATCCTGCTCCATAAAGGGGGAACAACTACAGACCCTGGGAACTATCTCCCCATTAGCCTGATGAGTCTGGTATGGAAAGCTATGGAGCGCAACATCATCATACCTCCCATCTGTCCCGAATTACTCTTTTTTTACCGAGTTTTGGAGTCCAAATAATGGGGGGGGGCCACGATTCCCGAGTGGCACCCCTTCATTTCCGATTTTATTTCTTTTTCAAACTTTGTTTTTTTATTTTTAAATTTTCACACTTTGTGAGCTGACGTCATCGCATGCGTGATGACGTCAGCTTCACCAGCCTGTCGGAATTGAGCTTGCACATGTATTTCCAGCTCTGGTTCAAATGCTTTTGCGAGTGGGAAGTCGCCAGAGCCAGAAAGGATTTATTTAGAAGGCTGGCTGTTTCTGGCATTATTAGAAGGTGCTCGCTGGAGTTATTATGGATTATTTAGAAGATGCTCACTGGCTGGATTTATTTAGAAGGTGATCGCTGGCTGGATAAGATGCTCACTCGCTGTTTCTGGAGCCTGGCTGGATGTATTTAGAAGTAAGGCACCTAGAAAATGGTATATGTTCAGAAAGGGTGTATATGTGTGTGTGTGTGTGTGTGTGTGTGTGTGTGTGTGTGTGTGTGTGTGTGTGTGTGTGTGTGTGTGTGTGTGTGTGTGTGTGTGTATGCATGTGTGTTCACTAGGAATGTGTATGGTTATGTAATGTATAATTCGCACAAAATATAAATGTTCCTGTTTCCACCTTTTTTTCCAGATCTGCAGTTTTATTACATATACTTTATTTTTATTTCTTGCCGTTCTTTGAGGTGACTGTTTTTATGACTGAAAATTACTTTGTGGGGTATGAGAATTTAGTGCCATTAGCTGATAAATCAGTCTGACTATGTAGAATCATGCAGGTACAAATGGCCAGTTGGAAGTTTGCCAGTAAAGCTTTGTTTTAAAGATGGCATTCCACAGGAAACTAATTAACAACACTATAGAGAGCAGATAATTTGGATTGTGTATTTGAAGGCTGTATTGTGCTGGTTTGATATAACAATGCTTCTTTTTACTTATCTTTCAGATAAAATACTGTTTAAAAGTTTTAATTGAAAAGTAGTTCACGGTGGTATACAGGTACTCACAAACAGGTAGGTAGTCAGACACAAAGAATGCTAGGTACAGTGTCAAGAAATGGGGCAGGATTCACGAAGCCTCCGTGTAAGAGTTATAACTCTTACATGGAGGCTGCAGTTAAACGGAGTGATGTCAGCATGCTCTGCATATTCATGAGAGCATGCTGAATCACACCTAAGGCTAACACAGTCCGTGTAAGACAGTAGGGGGCGTATCTGTCGGCCGAGCCCTGTAAGCGGACACGCCCCCAGAAGAGTAAAAGTGCCCAAAGTAAACACCCACGACAGAGTCCATGGAAATGTGAATAAACACAACACAACACATGCCCCCACAGACTATGAACAGAAAATATATAAATGAACATGTTATAAATTTCTTCTAAATCGTAAAGATGTTTGCCCGTGAGAGCGCTCGTTTGCGCGGGCGTGCCCGTAGCGCAGCTACAGTTAGCAGTCAGTGGGAAAGCATATAAGAACTAAATATGCAAAGTAAGCCAAGAAGCAATAGCGTAGCGGTAGACATGTTGGCTGAAGAGCAGGCATTCATGGTTCGAGCCCCCACAACACCAATTTTTATTTTTAGCAAAATAAGCACGAAACAAGTCCCTGACAAACATGTACACATAAAATCACATTTTATGTAAAATGTAATGAAATAGCCCATTTATATTGAAGAAATGTGAGGTAACAAAACAATAAAAAATGCCAGATGTGCCCATAGCTGAGCTACAGTTTAACAGGGTGAGTGCATCTGCCCGTAGGTGAGCAGTGGTTTAACTGGTGCAAAATGAGTGCCCGTAGCTGAGCAGTGGTTTAACAGGTGCAAAATGAGTGCCCGTAGGTGAGCAGTGGTTTAACACCCTGAAACTATGTGCCCCTAGCTGAGCTGAGCGTAATATGCGTGCTGATAGCCAAATGAGGCTTAAACCAGCGTACCCCATTTGCGCGGAGCTGCGCACCTCGCAAACAAGCTAACCGAAGGGCAACGTTGAGCAAGCCGTATCAAAACTGCCTTTACACAGACACACCCCTCAGCTTGTCTAGACAGTCATAAAAAATAAAAAGTAGTGGCCAGGTTTGAACCCAGGATACTATACACCATAGTCAAGGTACTGAACCACTAAGCCATGACAGCAGTACCTATAAATGCAATAATAGCAGATATATAGGAATGAATACAAACTGAAGCATGACAATGCAGGTTTAGTGAAGTTGATACAATTCCAAAATGGCCAATCACAGATATGTGCAGGAAAAACGGCCTATATAAGCCCCATAGGCGGGAATACACAGCATAAATGATTGTAGAACTGACTTGCAGCCAGAATGACAGGAGTAGGTGAGGGTAGTTGCTTTCGAGCACAGAGGTGGGGCATTGAGGAGTCCAGGTACATGGTCTGGCTCCTAGTCCACAATCATGAGGCCCAACTCATGCAGGGCCAGGTCCTGTGGGGAGCATATAGGGCTGAGGCATGGGACCGGTTAGCTCATGATCTCACCAGTGCCACAGGGATTCCAAGGACTGGTGAGCAGGTCCGTCACCACCATGCAGACCTGAAGAGATGCAAGCAGGACCAATTGAACCTTTGTATCCAGGAGGCCCGGCAAATGCCCAACGCCCCACTACTGAGTAAGTTATATTTAATTATGTATGTAAGAAATTAAACTAGCTGATATTATGGAGATGTGTATTCCAATATTACTTCATTTATATTACAGCTGCAGGTGTCCGTTCTGAGAACCGCAGAGCCTATGGCGATAGGCTGGTGCGGTTGCACCAACAGGCAGGTCAGTAATCCACTCCCAGTAACTGTAAAGAAATATAAAAGTATGACAGTTAGCAAAAGAGTGCAGTGTAGTCACTAAGTAATAAAATGTGCAAGTAACAGTGTAAAAGTGTTTGCAAGTATTGCTTGATTACAAAAGTGTGTTGCAGTCTGTAATCCAAACAGAAAAATGAAAATGACTGAAATAAATTCTGAAATAAAGATGCCCCACCTGTAATAAAATAGTACACAACCTGCAGCAGGCTGAAAAGTACAGCTGCAGAAGATGATCAAATCACATGTGTGAAATATATCCCTGTTGAAATACTGAAACATGACAGAAGTGAGACTGCTGGAAAGGATTGTAATAACTACAGGTAAAACATGTCAATAAAGCCTAGAAGTAAGTACCATCCTGAATAGTAAAATGAAAACAAGTGAGAGAGTGTGAGAAAGTGTCATGAATCCAGCAATACAGTAGTAATAACCCCCTGAATAAAGTATACTGCAGTCAGTACAGAACGAAATGCATGTGAGAAGCAAAACCAAACAGCGAAATCTGTTCAAAGTGTTGCTGCAGCTGGAATGTGTATCCCAAAATCTGGATATGTTGCTCTCAGTCTGCAATATGCAGATAGTATGATTGTCTGATATACCAAACATCCACACTTGTCTATAGCTATATAAAGCAAATGTAGCAGGATGATGTAGCTGAACAAAGCTAGATATTAATGTGTATGAAAAACAATAAAATGTATATTGATGTAGCTGTAACAGTCCTATCACCAAGTTGAAGTAGTTATCATATAGGAAACTGTAGTTAGAACAGTAGTGTGTATATATGTGCAGCTATTAGAAATGTACAGCATATGTACTGGTATTCGAAGGTGTTAATATTATTTTCTTCACCCCACCCTATAACCACATATAACCCATTCCACGTGAAAATGGTATGTGCAATCACAATTAACACCCCTGGACATTTGTCCTGTTGGGTCATATATATCTGCATGTCCGTTGATGCATCTGCCCTGTTCATACATCCAAACCTGATGGCCTGTTGCCATCAATCAACCCTGCATGTTGTTGGACTGTGTATTGCTGTTCAAATTATGCATGTGTTATGCTCACTGTTCAATGGTGTGAATATCTGGGTGTTTGGTTAATGGGAATACTAATGCATGCTGTTACAACTAATTGTGAATGGTATTATATGTCACTAACCCAAACTATCATGATATAATGCAAAACATAGGACAACAGGGAAGGCGGGTTCCAGCGGACCCACCTCTCCCACCTCAGCTGGCGAGTGCACCTGGCACTAGTGCCCAGTCCGGACCCTCCTCCGGTGGCCCTGTGCCACCTGCGGGTGGAAGCACTGCAGGGGATGGGGCTCGTCCCCCCTCTGCAAGTGTGGCCGGAGGAGAACCACCACTCACCCTCCGTAGTGTCCGGACTGTGGTGCGTAGGGGGATCCAGGACTCTGTTCTTGGGCCCCTACGCCAGCTTGAGGCACAGGTGGCACAACTTACGGGCATGCCTTTTGCCCGTCCTACACAGCCCCCAGCACAGCCCTGTCCTGGGCAGTGAAGGAACAGTGGCAACTGCGTATGGGTGGGGATATCAGTTCCACTGTTGCCATCTGTGGGCTCATGGGCTCCTGATATCCAAACCTCCATCCCCGTCAATTGTGTAACCCCCCACACGTGTCATACACCGCCCCTGTATGCGTCTTGTTTGTCTTGTCTGTTGACCTACCCAACCTACCTCCCCAGTTATACCGACTTCCTTCACCTGACATACCACTCTCACCTGAAAAAAAAAAGGGCACTCTGTACCCACAAAAAAATTACGCCCCATACATAGCTGCCCATTCCGCACACATGTCTGCTGGACATGGAAACTATCAATTACAATTGGCTGTACAACAAGTATTATTGTTGTCCTGACACCTCTCTCAGTGGTGGAAGGTTTCAAATGTCACACCAAATTACATACATATGCACAGCTGTTGCTGATAAAGAAATGGGCAGCTATGGGCCTTACCTACATCCCTCCTGCAAATCCCAAGCTTGTTTCCCTACTGTCTTACCCTCTTTGTGACCCCTTTTTCACCACTTTCCTGTCTCCCCATTTTCATTTCTTTCAAAGAAAATAGCATGGGTGTGCGCCAGAGTAAGCACTGTTAAGCAGTTGTAAGCCGGTGTGCGCATGTGTACGCGGAGCTGAACGCCAGTGCGCATGCGTGAGCTCCGCGCAAACCAGCGCTAACCCAGTTACAACTGCTTAAAAGTGCCTTAGTCCCTCTGATTGACAGGTCCTGTAGTCAGTTCAAAAGCAAAATAAAATCCCACTGTCAGTCCTGAACCCAGGACTTTGGAAACAGTAGTCTGTATGACCTACCACTAAGCCATGACTCTTATACAAGAAGATTGTGCTAAAATAAATATAACATGTAATAGTAGGGATGAATGTAAAGGGAATATAGGATGTGTAGTACACAAAGCATGTCATTTAGAATTACTGTCAAAACTAGTGGATTCCCATAATAGTAGTGTGTGAACAGAAACAGCCATGCTAGTTGGTAGCTTGTAGGTAATAATGTCAGTTAATGTACATATATAAATGTATGTATATTTACATATATATATATATATATATATATATATATATATATATATATATATATATATATATATATATATATATATATATATATATATATATATATATTTATATATAGTTGTAGGTGTCATTGTGCATACACACTTACTACAGGGAAAAGGAGAGAGGAATGGAGAAATGTGAATCTACAACACAGCCTGAATCATGAGAGAGATACTAACCTTTACACTCACAGAACAGTGTCCACAGCATACCAGCATGGTCCCCGCCCTTACAATCTGAAAGGGCAACGTCTATCTCACATACCCTTTTATAGCACTGTTCTGAAATCACAGTGAGAACTGCAATCAGTACACAACTGGCTGCATGCAATTAGCAAATGCTGGCTTACAATTGGTGCAGAGGCCATCACATGGACCAATGCAGATACCTACAAAAGCATCCTGTACTAACACTCCACACATGCAATATGTTCATTGCACTGTCTGGAAGCAGACAGAGGGAGAGAGACAGACAGAGAGAAAAAAAAATACACACGCTACACACTGTGAGTCTAAGCTGTCAGCAGTGACAGTAGCAAGCCATGCCAGCAGCAGCAGGAAGCAGAAGCAGTGGTAAGGCAACCAGCTGTGACAAACACAGGTAATGTAAAGTAGCAGGTTAATAGTCTGCATACTGTGAACCCTCCAAATGTGTCATAGGTATGTATCTATAGGTATGTCCATGTGATATGTTGTGTGTACGTAGTTCCACCAAAAGGGGATGACTATACATTACATGTCAGTCAGTGTTAGGCCATGATCCTGGCAGCAGTTGTCTGTGCATTGCCCTCAGCAATGGCTGTAGTGACTGTTTTGAAAGGTCAGCCAGGTTCAAAAGGCAGGATCAGCCTATCACAAAGGCAAACTGGCTGGGAACAAGTGTCTGCAGGTACCCAATATTGCTGCATATGCGTCCCATACTGAATAATTCCATAGCTTAGCAGACCAGGCCAGTTATGCATATGATGTGGTAGTTCCCAGGGTCAGTAGAGGTGCCTCCTTAGTGGTGTGGGACCACTGTTTCTGTATGCCAGTGTCCAGGTACATATCCTGTAGTACGGCCAAGATTAATTATCAGTCTTATATGCGGTTGTATGTCCGCTTGGAGTGCATGTAGCACACATCCAGGGATACCATCAGGTCACAGTGATGCTGTGTGTTCTGCTTTGCTGAGGGCGGCCCTTACCTGGACATGTGAGATGATAGGGAGGTTACATACAGCTGTGATAAGTATTTCAACTGGTGGGGGAGAAGGAGGGGGGATACGTGCACCGAACCTATCTGCAAGAATGTTGCCAATATCTGTGTGTTTGGTGAATGTTAAGTAGGTGTGTATTAACGCAGAGTATATCTGAGGCATTTGGTCCATATGTGTAACATAACTGAGGAAGGCCTTGTGGTTATCCATAGTGTTTGTGGCCATTTCCCTCACAGAGTAGGCCGTGGCCGTTATGAGAGACCATAGCGTATTACCAGTGCTGACCACAGATGCCTTCCCTTAATGTGAATCTGCTCTGTCCTGCAGTAGCCTCCTGCTATTGTTATACAATCTGCCTCTGTCTGGGGTCCACCGGACAGGATGCCTAACCTTTCTGCATAGGGTCTGGGTTAGAAATGTGTGTGCAAGTTCCATGCAATCTGTGGGATGTCCGTGGTAAGCATTTGCAAAGGGGTCAGCAGTGTGGGTTGTGGCTTCCACTGGCCCAGTGTGCTGCATGGATACCATCTCAGTCCTAACAAGTGAATAACTGTCTAATCACATACATATCAAAGTAGTCTACTGTGCTGGTGGTGGTGGTGGGATACGTATATCCAGGCCGAGTAACTTATGTCCACATCACACTAGTGGATGGCGACACACATACAGTACCTTGGGATGAACCCCCAGAGTGAGGTTGTGCATTGGACCTGTCGCAGTGTGCTGACCGATGGGGCATGCTACTATGTTGTGTGGAATGTGGCAGGTATTGTTGCACAGATGTTGGCTGAGCACTGATATCTGGCCATGTACTTGTGTATCCACCACGAGACACACACATGCAACATATGGGAGTAGTAGTATATCACTACACATGAGTATCATGTATAGTATGTGTGCCATATATTGCTGACATAGTCTGCTGATATCCTGTTTGTGTTCTCTTCCAGGGAGATGGCGCGTCAGCATAATCCCGCCTACTCTGCAGCAGAAGATGAGGAGATACACCAGAGCCTGGTGCGGGAGTATGACATACTGTTTTCCCACACCAGTCAGAATCAGCAGGAGAGGGCTGCACTGTGGCAAGACCTTGTCCGTAGAATAAATGACATTGGCACGCATAATAGGACATATGAGCAGGTACGACATCACTGCAGTGATTTAATCAGAAATGTCCGTCAGCGTGTGTCGGATATCCACAGGCAACAGGTTGCCACAGGAGGTGGGGTGGCCACACATCCCCCCCTCACCAGACTGGAGGGGCTACTCCTAAGTGTTGTGGCTCCAGCCCCGGAACAGCAACAGCAATACACCTGCATCATGATGGAGCCTGGATCCACACAGCAGCACGACATGGAGCGTGCAGGTAATATGCCATATGTACACTTGACTGTTCTGTACACTGTTAGTTTATGCATGTGTAAGGTGTGTCCGTGGTATGTAGCTGTCAACATAGTATGTAATTGTGCAGGTGTGATATTGGCAATATCAGCAGCTGACGTGTGAAAGGCAACTGGTGTACTACTGCACTGTATCATATGCAGTATCAGTGGCACAGTTGTGCCCACTGACATTAATCTCATCATTTCTGCAGGTCCCTCCGGGGTTATAGCAAGGCAGGCCATCCATGCTGGTGAGTGTGTTTAACAATACCTATAATAGTCCTGATAGTGCTAGTAACACTAGTGTAACTCAGTAGTGCTCTGTGTCTATACTGCGGGGTGTGCATGTGTGCATGTGTGCAGGTGTGCCTGTGCCCATGTGTGCATGTGTGCATGTGTGCAGGTATGCCTGTGTCCACGTGTGCATGTGTGCATGTGTGCCTGTGTCCACGTGTGCATGTGTGCATGTGTACACGTGACCATGTGTGCATGTGTGCATGTGTCCATGTGTGCATGTGTCCACGTGTGCATGTGTGCATGTGTGCATGTGTCCATGTGTGCATGTGTGCCTGTGTCCATGTGTGCATGTGTGCATGTGTCCATGTGTGCATGTGTGCATAAGTGCATCACTGGTAACATTGTGTGGACACTGTAAACTGTGTTTCCTGTCTTCCTCCCACAGGTTCTGGTGCTGCTCTGGTGTCCTGCAGCAGGGAACCTGAATCTGGTGCCACAGGTACTGGTAATGATGATATCTGTGTAATGGTACAGAAAGGTGTGTCAGGGTCAGCCAATTGACAGTACACAGCTGTCAACCCCATCATTGCGCACAGTCATCCTGCCAGTACATCCTTTGTCACCATTGTCCCTAGGTGATGGACAGGATACAGTGGGCATTGACCAGGGTAATGTGGTATCTGTGGCACATGCTTCCCCACACAGCAGCCCTGGGCAGGGTCTTGCGATGGTACCACACAGACAGGTGCCCATGGGTTCTCGTGGGAGCATCCGTGGGCGTACTGCCTCTGGCAGACGTGCCCAAAGAGGTCTGTCAACCTCAGCTATGTTTCGGGCTGTCATGCAGGCACAGTCGCGTATGGAAAGGTACACCAGACAGGGTCTGAGGGAGCTGACAGCATGTCGCACAGCCATGACTGACAGTATGCGTGACATTGCGGATGCTATCCGTAATTTCACCGATGTCATAGACAGACGTTGTAGCGACATATTACAGCAGTTCCACAACCAAATGTCCATGAGCCAGGGCAATGGTGGGCAGTTGCGGCATCGACGTGGCCGTATGCCAGCAACAGCAGCAGCTGGCAGTTGGAGCGGATGACAACAGGCCCGCGCACACCCCCATAGTGCCAGCAGCAGCCCCAGCAATGCTGGGTCTGTGCTGTCATCGGAACGCCCCAGGAGACCACGTGCACATGGCTCTGGACAGTCCCAACAGGGACCTGTGTTCAGTCAACACACTACAGCTTCTGATGACAGTACCCAGTCTGGCTTAGTACTGGATATGGTCTGTAGCACCCCTGCCAGGCACAGGTACCATGTCCGTGCCCACAGACACTGATCTGTATGACCTGCCAGGTGCAGTCTGTGGCTGTCCACAAACCCCTGTATATGGCAGCCATGAGGTGGAACTGTGTGCGTGCATACACACATGTGAAATGTTAACACCTAGGGTGACCACATACATGCACACACTGCACCAACAGTGCCCCACCCTGTACTGCTGCCCCTCACCAACACACATACACACACATGTCAATTGGTGGTATCAGTGGCAGACTCAGGCATACCTAATTCACACCCTGTGCATATGATGACACTGTGCCACCTCCTGCAATCTCCAACATCATTGCGGGAACAGGTAAACACGTTGCTGATGCACAGGGTGACTACATAGAAGTGTATTAGTAGTATCATGTTGGTAACAGTACAGTGTGCTGATATGACTGTGTGTATATCCCAGCATGCCTGATGCAGTAACCGTATGAATGTCCTGAATTGTTATCTGCACCCATAGTACGTACCAAAGTGTAACAGCTGCACATTATTGCATGCCGGTGGTAAGGATGTCAACAGATAGCCACATACATGGGTAGCACAGGGGGGAAGCTAATGCAAGTAGTGATATGCAATGATGGACATGTACAGTAATGGTGTCAAGTTGCCCACAACGACTATGCAATGTGGATGTTTGCGCATGTTGATATGTGTGCAGTACCAATGTAATCCAAATCACAATTAACTATGACATAATATCAGTTCTACCATGGGCATCTGCGCTGTGCATTCCTGGGTATATGTTGATAGTGCCTACATATTTGCACTGTTACTTACTGTTAGTGTTACCCCTTCTTTGTTGTACAATGAACTACTTCCAGCCCTGCTTACTGTAGCTTTGATTGCATGCATGTTCGCAGGGTTCCCTGGAACACTGCTTCCACCTGCAATGCAGAGTTGCAGTGCTTCTGTGGACTCCTAGTGACATCTGCATAGCGTACGATACGTATGTCAAGTTTACACGTGACAGAACGTCACTGTCCATCCTGTTCACATGTACGTTGCCTGTGACACATTGCACATGTCTTACCTGGCATTTACCCACATGTGCAGTCATATATGCCAGTGCTATGAAACAGTAGCAGTACACCCACACATACACACCTTCAGAATGTTGTTCCCCATTGGCCCTATGTGTTGGTACTCACCATGGCAATCACACTACTAGGGTAGCATGTGCAAAGGGAACCTGTGAATCACCTCTATGGTCCAGTTGTGGTTTATGTGAGTCATGTGGCAATGTCACAGCTGCCACATGTATGCAGTCAGCCATCACCCTTGGCCAGGAACGTACAACACATGTGTAGGATGCCACCACATAGCCAATCTGGGGACTGAGCTCTCTGAACCCAGTAATGCCATACCCTGTCAGGTGGCATGTCATACTACAGTGCCTACAATACAAGTCAGACATAGACACGCACTGACAGCATGCTGAACACACTGGGGCATATGTGGGGACTCAGAATAGCATCCTGCCTGAGCATCACACCCCTCCGCAGCTGGCACACAGGCATATGTTACATCGGAACAGAGCACATGCAACACATGGCACACACATCCCGTGTGCCACACACTCACAGCCTGTAGGGCTACACAACACACCTGCTACAGATGTGTCAGGTACCTGTCTTGGGCACTGCACTGAGGTCCCGCTCAACAGGCTGTATATGGTGAAGGTCACAGTGATATGCCTCAGGGGCACTATGGTCCACCACAAAACACATGCATACAGGTCAGTCAGAAGCATTGACACATATGACTCAGTCATTGACCATGCCACTATGGATGACCTGAGACATACCTCCCTGGACTACATGATAGGGAACATAGAATGGATCTCTCAGCATGTGGCATGGGCCAGTATGAGCCTGATCTTGGTTGCCAACATACCCTCGCCATGTATGCTACCACTATATGTAGGAAGGGTGTTGTATGTCTACATTCTTCTCAGTCTCCAATCTCATTCATAGGGTATCCGCTGGCTGTCAACGTGTGCTTACATGCTAGGGAAGCCACAATGATGTGCAAGGGGCAGCTTGCATGTGACACCCATGGCCCGATGTATATTGGCGAAGCTCCTTGATATACACATACTGCCGTATGCTGCAGGACACGGATTACATAGCCACCTCCGCGGGTATCACACAGGTTAGGACACTAACAGTGCTGCTACACAACACCAGCAGTGTACACCGCAAGATGCATGCACTGGACACTGTCCTCAGCACGGTGAACTGCAATGTCTGTGCAGTACCAGAGTCCTGATTCATGGCTCACAGGTGCAACCCATCACTGCCAGGTTATGCCTCATACCATGCCTGTCATCCCCTACACATGTAACACACATGGACAGGGGGGTGGTATCCCAAGGCACCACAGATACACACACCTCCAGGTTGTTGGCACAGCACAAAGCATCAGGGCCTATTCATGTGCAGCTAACAGTGTGTCGGACTGCCATCTGGTTCATAGCCTGGCACACACAACCCTCCCATACATAGGAAAACCACCTATCCTCCATAACAAAACTGGCAATATGACAGTGTCAAGAACTGTCTTTATATGGCTGGACTGCATCCAGCCAAACATTGTGCGTGAGCATTACTGTAGCTACAACACACTAGTTGAAGGGTTCACAGCATGTGGCCACTGAATTGCAGTGGAATGACATGTTACCACTCCCACAACAGGTGGGAACATGCAGCACCTGTACATCGACTACATGTAGACTATATGGCCCAGACCAGATGTGTATCCCCTGCTGTAGGTATTTTACCATATACACCCACACTGTATAGACACATACCGCGGCCCCTGCACAGTAAGACACAGTCATATTGTTATGCATTGCAAATACCATTTATCCACTCAAGGCATGTGTCAGACATGGTAACTACTGCAGGTCACAGGTATTTATGTGTATGTATCACACACATACATCATGTGTGCAATGCCATTGCTGGTTTAGGCAATGGCATGCATTGTTAAGCACAAAGACCCACACAAGGTTGTAATGTGTGACACAACCACACGTGGCAGTTGTGGGTTACCAAAACATACCTATTTGTACTCTGACAATGGTAATAGACTCAGTAGCAGAGCGCATTATTGGCATTACTGGCCAGCTAGCCCTGTTTGGCTGTGCTGATTGTGTGGTGACATCCCCTGTGTTTACTGGGGGAATATGCAGCATCTGGTGTATTGTAGTATTTGCCAAAAGGATCTGTTTTCTCACACTTGCATTTACACACACCCTACTACCCCCACACACACTTGCCATTTGCAGGATTCATACTCCTACCTAACTAAGTCACGACACGTGAGAGAGACGCATTAGTGAAGTGTACTATTCAGATTACTAGATAGTTCCTCTTCTCTGGCTGTACTTATAGGGTGCTAACATCATCAGTGTTTTGAAAGGGTAATGTGCATCAGGTAGTGTGATCTCCTGATTGCCAAAACTAACATGTTTTTCATACAGAATTGCACACACACAAACTCCCCACATCCAAACACACACACACTTGCAGGTTTCAAACCCCTACCTAACTATGTTATGACACTCGTGACAGACGCATTAGCAGAGCGCGCTATTTGAATTACTGGGAGGTGTCCCTTCTCCTGCTGTACTTATAGGGTGCTGACATCATAAGTGTTTAGAAAGGGGATTGTGCATCCTGTTAGTGTGTTCTCCTAGTTGCCAAAAGGGATATTTTGTTCATACAGACTTGCACACACTCTAACCCCCCCCCCATACACACACACACACTGAGCATTTGCAGGATTCAAACCCCTACCTAACTACGTTATGACACTCGAGATGGACACATTAGCAAAGCGTGCTATTCACATTACTGGAAGGGTTTCCTTCTCCTGCTGTACTTATAGGGTGCTGACATCATCAGTGTTTAGAAAGGGGAATGTGCATCCTGTACTGTGTTCTCCTAGTTGCCAAAAGGGAGATTTTTTTCATACAGACTTGCACACACACGAACCCCCTCCACACACACTGAGCATTTGCAGGATTCAAACTCCTACCTAACTATGTTATGACACTCGAGACAGATGCATTAGCAGAACATGCTATTCACATTACTGGGTGGTTTCCTTTCTCCTGCTGTACTTATAGGGTGCTGACATCATCAGTGTTTAGAAAGGGGAATGTGCATCCTGTACTGTGTTCTCCTAGTTGCCAAAAGGGATATTTCGTTCATACAGACTTACACACACACTAACCCCCTCCACACACACTGAGCATTTGCAGGATTCAAATCCCTACTTAACTATGTTATGACACTCGAGACAGACGCATTAGCAGAGCGCGCTATTCGCATTACTGGGAGGTTTCTTTTCTCCTGCTGTACTTATAGGGTGCTGACATCATCAGTGTTTAGAAAGGGGAATGTGTATCCTGTAGTGTGTTTTCCCAGTTGCCAAAAGGGACATATCCCTCACACAGACTTTCACAAACACAAACCCCACTCACCCACCCACACACACACACACTGAGCATTTGCAGGATTCAAACCCCTACCTAACTATATTATGACACTTGAAGGAGACGCATTAGCAGAGCACACTATCCGAATTACTGGGCATCTGTTCTGCACCTGCAGTATTTATAGGGTGCTGACATCTTTATTTCTACAGAGGTATGTACATGTAGTACTACCTGTCAGGTGGGGGATAGCATATATATGCATTTGCAGCCACCTACGTCAGGGTCAGATATGCACATCGCACTGGCAGGTTATGTTCTATACCATGCTTTGTGACCACAGGACCTGTAACACACAACACAACCAGTCCAGAACACCTCACCCACATCCAGGACACACACTTAGCTTCCCTGGGAACAGTGCCGGGATATGCAGGTGTTCACATACACCATTCCAGTTGTTAACATCAGGTACAGGCATATTGTGTGTGAGAACTACTCAGGCCTCTACCACTTTACCCTACAGCCACTACAATTTGTGGGTCCATGTGCTATGACAGAAACACAGACCACAGCCACATGGGGGAATACATATTGCACCTGTCCATCTGCAACATGGGTACTCACTGTTCCACACCAGAGGTAGACCACCATTGTTGATATCTGACCATACCCACCTTTCCCTGGACATCCAGATCCCATCTCCACCCCCAGGCAAGGTTGTCACTGCACACAAACTGTATTTAGCACAAGCAGACTCTACACTTGTGAAAACTGGGGTGGACGACTTCAGAGGACCCATGCTGGGGGACTATACTGGCCACTCAGCATAATCCTTGACAATTGCATTCTATGAGCATGTGTATGGTTTGCATTGATCATGCTATCCCACATATACCCATGACTGCTCCACAATAAGACACCTGTCAGGTGTACACCAGCCATATATGAGCCGTACAACAGACAGAGTGAGCTACTACATTGCAGAGCTGTAGCCCACAGAGGGAGGACATCTGTGAACAGTTCCAGCACAGCACTTCATTCACACATAATCATCACAACACAGTGTTGACAGTGGAATTGTCCAGAGAATGCAGATAGGGCTCCCCTCAGTCTGTTATTGGCGGCCACATACTGTTAGAGATCCTCAGCAACCCTCTTCCAGCACACTCCGACAACATGGCTGTGGCTTAGTACATTCAAACCCTGGGATCTCCACTGTGCCCCATTCTTGACAGAGGCACAGCTCACTAGCCTCACACATTGCCTTATGTGACCTACTTTACAGTGGCACAGTAGCCTACTGTACTGGGGATGCAGATGCCAAGCACACTCTGGCTGAGCTGTCATTCCCTAGGGCAACAAGCCTAGTATTGACCTCTACACCCATATGTTCAATTGTCGGATGCACAATATTTGTTGTGCTGTTCTACTGTTTGCAGGTCTTTATTGCCATAGCATTCTCTGTTCCTATGACCAACTTGTGTATCTGTGGAAGATGTTTGCATATGACGGCGATCCACTATATCACTTATGTCTCTGTAGTCTTTTACTGTGTGCACTGGGCAGATTGCTGTGTTGTGGTTGGTTCCTGGACTGACACGTACAAATACCAGATATGTGTGGCCAACTGCTAAACGGAGATATGGCCTAAGTGTGTGAGCATGCCCAGTTCAGCCTTTCCATGGCATGTTGTCTGACATATGCCTCATTTATTAAAGTGTGCGAGCATGCCCAGTGTGAGCTTTCCATATGTTGCACTCTGAAGTCCACCACATATTTGTGTGTGTGTGAACTTCGACAATATCTCATGATTATGGTTGTATGTTGGGTGTCATGTTGTGTACTAACTGGCCAACTGCTTTGTGTCTGCCACAACAGGGATTATACTGTGCCTGCAGGGATTGCATGGGATACTTTGCAGACAGTTGTCAACATACTTTCATAATGACCTAACACTGTAGTACCGTATAGTGTACTGGTTCAGTACTTTCGCTGTGGTGGACAGTATCCTGGGCTTTAGTCCTATGACTGTTTGACATCTTCATAGTGAGCACAACAGACTGTGTAGGGGCCAGTTGTGCACATATGACCATGTTGCATTATGTTCAGATATGGACTACCTACACCAGGCTCGTCCAACATTGGTAATGTATTCCACAACATGGGTGGACATTGGCAAACACTAGCGATTTTCCCTAGGCCATTTCTGATGCTAGTCACAGGGTGTGTTTGTCCTTCGACACACATTTTAACTGGAGTTTGCCATGACATATGTCATGGTTAGTATACTGTGCCTCCGTCTACCTCTGACATAACAGTGATACCCAGGGTTAGCCTACCATCTCCCATCCACTCATCAGGATTCCTCTTGAAGGGTGTTGATAGATGACTCTCTGGCTGACCTGTACCGGGAGTTTACTGAAGAGTGGGGGTGCCTCCTGTGTTATGGATCATTCTGTACAGCTTGTCCTATGAATACCAGTGCTGGGGTTCAGGTCTCTCATGTGCATAGCTCACTGCCATTCAGATTGTACAAGGTGCAGCATGTTCATTGATTCCAGGTTGGACATGGCTTCATACATCAGGCACAGCTTGCCTGTAGCTGGGCAGTATGGCAGTGTGTGGGGCTGCAGTTTGTTTACTCAGGAAACACATGGCATCTGTTCATGCTCTTTGCTACTCCTGGTGGGGTACTGTTGTGGACTTTACAGTTGATGGAGGTGTCTGCTGAGGTATATCCCACAGGGGCTATTGTAGTCAATTGTGACGCTGATGGAGGATGACTGCAGAGCCACAGTGACCTCCCCTTATCTACATCTGCCAACCTTCATGTTTGGGTGGGTATATAGTATGTTTCTGCGAACACTACAGCCACATGTTTGTCCAGTGCAGGATATCTATCACCTTTTGTCCCCAGGTCTCTCATTACATGTTAGGTACGTAATGGGTTAACACCTGTGTGGTAATTTGTGGGCACTTACTGTATATCCATGGTGGTTGTCTATACACAGTTCTGCAATTAGCTTGCTGACATGGCTATGGCTCCAGTTGTCTGTTTGTAGGTGGCCCTTTTGTGGGTTGCTTGTGTTAGCTGGGGGTCGGATATGGTGGGCTGTTTGTACTCCTCTGCATACATGTTCAGTCACAGTCCTTCCATGTTGGCCTATACCTATGGGACATATATACAGAACAGGGGGGGGGACCAGGACCAGGACCCGGCCTTGCGGGATGCCACTCATATCTGCTTTGTAGTCTGACATGGATGCGGCATGTCTGACCATGTCAGTTCTGTCCTTGGTCTGGTTTGCAACCCCTCTACTGACATAGGGGTATATATTTAAGCTGGTGAACATATCCATACTGAACTCGTAGGGTATTGTCTATAAGCATATGCATGGTCCAGCTACGCTGTGTGGACCACATTGCTCTCATCAATGACCTTAATGACTGCTTCAAATGGGTTAAACATGTTTAGGGGCAGGATCTGCAGTTACGACAGCCACACTGTGTAGGGTCCAGTATCAGTAGGTCCACAATAGCTTTCTGTCTGCGGTACATACTGATCCTTTCCATAGCTGTGCAGACCAAGCTTGTCAGGATCCTGGGGTGGTAGTTTGCAGTATCCATTCAGGCAACACCTTTGTTGTGAAGGACCACTGTTGTTGTACACTGCTCTTTGGGTACATATCCTGTGGTAAGGTTGACATTGGGCAGTAGTATGATTTGGCACTCCATTATTCTTGGAGTCCATGTTGGCCTCAGCCCAGGACACCATCACATACCTTTGCTGCTGTGTGTTTTGCTTTGCAGATGATGGCTGTTACCTCAGCATCTGCAATGTCAGGGGACCAGCAGTCTCCTGGGATAGATATTTTGCATTCTGGGGGGGGTGTTTGCACTGCACCTGTCAGGTTGTATGTTAGCAATATGTGTGTGGGTTTGGTATGTTGTTTGTAATATCTGTGTGATTCGGAGCATATCTGTGGATGCCCAACATGGTTCCTACCATCAGTTAAGTAAGCCTTGTGATTATCCTTAGTGTCCTGTACAATTTGTATCTTCATAGGTTCATGGGTTCATACTAGGCTATCCACCCTAGGGCATTAGTAAGCCTAGCCAGAGTGTGTGCGTCTTTCACCACCCCTTGCTATGTGACTATTATGGCCATTTATGACTTTCTTTACTGTGCCTCTGTCTGGTCATGACACAGTGAAGACCCCCAGTAAACATGTACGATCATCCATCTACTTGGCAATATTCCTGTTGAGGGGTGTCGGTGAGGGGCTCTGCCTAACATGGATTGGGATCCTGTTTCTGGGTGTGGGGAGCATCTGGGTTATGTATCTGTCCCTCCAGCACATCCTATTTCATTATGTGTTGAGGCTGACATCTGTCACTCTCACAGCTCCAATGGCTTTGATTTCCTGTGGTGGAGCATGTCCATTACTCCTGTGTTGGACATGACCTTGTACAACAGACATGCAATGCCTCTGTGTAGGCAGTCTGTGACTGCATTCAGTTGGGGTGTCTACAGCCAGGCAGCATATGACATATATTTCACACCCTTTATCTTCTTGGTGGGGTAACTATGAGGTCTTCAGAAGCGCTGCAGGTGTCACGTCCGGTACATCCCATATGAGTCATTGTACTAGATTATGGGTCTGATAAGGGAACAGTACAGCGGCACAGTGACCTCTGTTGATGTAGATGTGAATCCTTTCATGATACAGTGTCCAATATCGACAATCTTCCTAGCCACATTGGCATTGTGAGTGTCACATGACAGATTACTGTCGACTTGTGTCCCTAGGTCCCTGATTACTCCTTGCATACATAATGGTTTGCCACCTATGTGGTAAATTGGGTGTACCTTGTCTGGTATTTGGTGGGACATTCATACTGTCCAGTGTCTTCAGGATGTCTGGGTGGAGTTCTTGTGTGTGAGAGTGTGGTCTGTTGCATGCTACAGACTGTACAGCAGTTTTGACTACACTTAGGTGCACATGGGTGGTCTCCGCTGCTTTGTGCATTGTCAGTTACCTGGCCGTATGGGTGTCTGTGCTGCATATGGACACTCCCCCTCCTTTGATGCTTTGGTCCAGGTGTTGGAGCCATAACGCATGATATGTGGTATAACCTGGTAGTGCTGGTGTGCTATCACTAGGCTTGCAGCAGGCTTCTGTCACTGCACAGACATCGATGTTCTCCATAATGGGAAGTGCCTCAGGGGCATGCATATTGCAGTTTACACATCTGGCATTGGTCAGCATTACCCTTATGATTACCCTTATGTTTCTTACCACTTATGTTTTCTAGGGTGGTGGGTAGTCTTTTTGGCCTTGCCTACATATGGCTCTGTGGAGGTGGCAAAGGCCTTATCCAGTATCCAGATGCACAGGGGTAACAGGTGCAAGCCATCCCTGGAACAGCAGCATGGCTTGTCATGCTTGACATCTCAAGCAGACAGACATTAGACCCTCTTGGACTGACAGCTGTAACTGTGCCAGCTGTTAAACATGATCATTCTGTGTTTGTACTGTGGCATCATTCTTGGTGAGGGTTGGATGCTGCACACAGCCAGTGTCATACCGGCCTGGGGTACATACTCAGAGAGCTCATCCATGTCTCTTTTCATGTAGACCAGGGAGGTACATCTCAGGTCATTCACACCAGCATGGACATTGAGTGCATCATATTTCTGCTTGCTTTGGGGTGACCTGCGTACTTGTGTTATGTGGCATTTTGTGGCAGCCTACAGGCAGCTTACTCTACCCTTTCCCTTGTTCAGTCTGGTGAGTGGGACAGCAGTGTGTCTGCCTATACAGACACCTATTACAACTGTATCAGGCATGTTGTTTCTCCTTCTGGCCTGTGACTGTTTGGCACACCAGCTTTGTGTACTATGCGTTGCATGTGCTATGTTTGGAGGTTGTGGTTGCTTGTGATCTGCTTTGGAGGCTTCTGTTGGTGTGGTGTGTTTGTAATTAGGGCCTCCGGGAATGTTTTTCTGTGTTTATGTGTTTGGTTTACAGTTGTGGTAGGTCTATGTGGGACTGGGTTTGTGGTGTATGTGGTTACCTTCTCCTCCTGACTAGTTTTGACAGTACTGAGTTGAGGAAGCTCAACCTCTGGTTTGGATACATGGTTGCATCTATCACATATATTTGTATTTATTGGGGGGAGTTGTGGTTGTCTGTGTACTTGGGGCAGGTGTCACATTGCCTCTGGATTCACAGATTCTACTTGTTGTGGCTGGACTTAGTGGATTGTATGTGTGGACATATGTTATTGCCATACTACTGGTCAGTGATTACTTCCTTTTTTATATTTGCTCTATCATGTGGTAGCTTCCTCATTCACTTGCATGGTTTGGTAATGGCTGGAGTCCAGCATGCCAGATGCCTGCGTGTATGGCATTGTGTGTTGTTGTTATTTGTGATTGCATACTCCAAGCATTCCTGGCTGTGTTCATGGAATGCCTGTATAACATGTTCTGCGGTGTGCCCCATATTCTGCACTTGCACAGGGCCTTTTGTGGATTCCACATCGGTTTGGAGGGCTGCAACCTATGCTTTACACATGTTTTTCACTGTGGTATTCTGGCCAGGGACTGGGGTCGGGATGTGTATATCCAGTGTGATTACTCTATGGTCTGGTCTTACCGGTGAAGGATACACTTCTCATCTTGCCATCCAGTACACATGTTGCTGATTATCACATCCAGTATGCTCACCCCTCTTGTGGGAGTGGTACGTTGTTCCTGGGCATTTTGGTTTATGGATTCTGGGAACTTTTCTCCAACTGTGTTGGTGCTAGTATAATGCTCCCGGTGTATGTCTGGGTATTTTCACTCAAGCAATATAATGTTGTTTTGGGGGCTTGATATATTCATGTATTCCAACATGGCCAGGTGCAGTTCCTGGTATTAGGACAGTAGTCTGCAGCAGGCTATATACTGGGAGGCGGTTTTAGCCATTGGTATTTGACCATGGCTAATCCATGCTGCTTCTTGTTGTGGTACCAACATGGGGGTGTGGTTATCCTTGACATTTATTGCTAGTCACCCTCCTTTTGTAGCTTGTTCCATGTTTTGCGGCTGTACAGCACAGTATGAGGTGTGACCTGGTAGTGTTAGGGTGCTGATGTGAGCCTTGACCCAGTTCTCTATTACAGGACTGATATCTACATTCTCCATACTGTGTGCGTTTACACTGCACACATCTTGCTGTTTAGACTTCTGGCATTGGGTAGCATTACATCTAGGTTCCTATCCCTTGTGGTACCTATGAAGGTGGGTTTGTGTTTTGAGACTTACCTATTCAGGGCATGCTGTGGGTACTGACAGCCTTTGCCAGTATCCATGGGGCATGGAATGATAGGTGCACGCCACCCCTAGCAGGTGGTGCATCATGTCATGCTCCGCATGTCTTCCCAGCCTGAAACACATTGGCTCCCCTTTAACTAACTGCATTACTTCAGCCAGTTATTGCACTTGATCATCCCATCATCATTTTGTGGCTTCATGCTTGGTGAAGGTGGATGTTAGTCAGGGTGCTCAGGTGTGCATATAATACATGGTGTTACATTACTTAACACATGGCATTCATGCCTCAGGTGGTGCTGCAGGGCTGCCTCTGTCGGATGCGCATATTACACTTCCCTGTACATGTTTGTGAGCAGGTCATGTCAGTTTAGGCATCCATGTTATTATTTGAGTGAGTCAGAGGGGGTATCATTCCCAGGGTTCCTACTGAGCCAGTGTATGTGCTATGCGTTGCCTCTTTGCCAAGGCCAGGGCATACTGGGCACGCCTCCTTCTGCCTACTGGGGCAGGCTCAGGTTGTTCCTCCTCTGAGTCACGCTCTGCCTGTGATGGCCTTGGCAATGGTGGGGGGCTGTTTGGCCCAGCCCTATGCTGGTCCTGCTGCAGCTGTTTTCGCAAGATCATATTATGTAGCATAGCACATACAATGACAATTTGGGTACATGTAGTTGGTGTGTACTGCAAGGCTCCACCAGATGTGTCCAGACACCAGAACTGTGACTTGAGCAGCCCAAACACACGCTCTATTACATTATGTGTTTGTGCATGTGCCTCATTATGGCATTCCTGTTCAGGTGTGTGTGCATTTCTGATGGGTGTCATCAGCCACGGCTCCAGTGCATAACCTGCATCCCCCACTAGGTGTCCGTGTGGGATGTCCCCATTGGCAAATGTCTGGTACAGCTGCATCAAATGCCAGATGTGGGAATCATGGTAATTCCCAGGGCAGCCAGCACACACATTCATTATTATGCCCTGGACATCACACACGACCTGGCAGTTGATGGAGGGGAAGCCCTTGTGGTTAATGTAGGCCCTACCCCACTCACCGGCTGGTGCTTTGATGCGTATGTGCGTGCAGTCTATTGCACCCACTACCTCAGGGTATTCCGCTATTTGCTGGAAGAGACGCATATTGCTGGCCAATACCTCACGGGCATTGGGGAAATATACATGATCACCGACATGTCCTGACATGGCATCCAGGAACTGTTGCAGTACCCTGGAGGCTGATGCCTGTGATATCCCCATCATATCGCCAGTTGGTCTCTGGAAGGTACCTGTTGCTAGTATTCTTAGGCCAACACATACCTTGGTTTCCACTGGGATGGGTTCCCCTCTGTTGGTTCTGTGTGTGAGGTGTGGCCTGCACAGCTCAACTATTTGCTGCAGGAGCTCTCTGTCCACTCTATAGCGCTCTACTATCTCCAGCTCATGTAACCCATGGTAGGTGACCCAGGGCCTGTACACTCTTCTCCGTCTCCTCAGTGTGGGTTGTCTGGCACCATCTGCATTGTCACCACCCTCAGCAAGTCGCCTATGTCTCATTATGACAGCTATGGCAGCCCCTAACATTTCTGCTCTGAATGAAGCTTTTTCAGTTTTCACTTCTATTAGCTTACTCCTGTCTTGCAGTGTCTCTTAAGAGAAACATCCTGCACTACTGTTTGCAGAGTTTTAAGTGCTGGGATGGGCTACTATTCTGCCTGTGTAATTGCCTGCTTCTAATTGTTTTCACCTGCTAGCTTCAGCAGTAATCCTTGCTAGCTTCCTACTTATTCTGTTGCTTCCTTTTTCCTTTCTGTTTCCTCAGGGGGGAGCAACATGCATACCAGCAGAAACATGCTCACAGTGGCTTACACGCGCTCACATGTGCTTACACGGTTCAGAATCTACTTATTCGGGTTAAAACGCGTGCACACCCACGCAAACTGTGTTACAAGTCTGCCAACAGCCTCCTACATGCTCAGCCTGCCCTACATGCACGCACACCAGCGCAAACAGTGTTAAACATCTACCAACACGCTCCCACATGCTCAGTCTGCCTTACATGCGTGCACACTGCCCTACTCGTGCTTCATGGTGCGCACACATGTGCATGCACGCCCAGCAAGAAACTTTAGTGTAAGTAACAGTGTACACCTTCCATTTCTTGACTTTCCCACACTTATCTTGTGGCACTCCTCTTTCCCTGATCTGTGTCTGTCATCTGTCATGTTACACTGACCTCCAATGAACTGCATTTCTTTCTGCCATTCCCCCCTGTGATGTCACCTATCTCCTACTCTATTCCTCCCCCTTATGTATCTCTTACACTACTCAGACTGTGCTCATTTGCTATGTGACTGTGAGATTCAGTATCCTAACCCTCATTTACATGAGATTGCCTACTAATGCTTAGTTACATTTCTTACACTCAGCTTCCCCCCTTAGCAACCACTACACGGTGGCCATGTTGTTTTTGGTCCGCTGGTCCCTGCATTGTCATTCCATGTATTGCATAAAACCCACATTTGTGGGTTTATAACCTTCATTTTTATGTTTTATACAGTGCAGCCCGTTTTAAACAAATTCTATTTTTATTATTTTTGCATCAGGTTACCTTGCCAATGGCCACATATTTGGCCATTGGTATGCTGCCTGAGACATATGCACCCTTTATTTGGAGCTGACATGGCTCCGTTGTGACATTTGCAGAAACGTACTCAGTTGTCAGCTGAGTACATTTCTGCAGCTAAAATGTCTCTTACATGAGCTGGTTTCTGCTTCGTGGATCGCTAATATACCTCATTTGTATACCTTTCGGCTGCAAGTGAGGTATTTAGCATGTCCACGCCCAGTCCGTGTAAGAGACATTTTAGCTGGTCTCTTACACGGAGTTTAGGGCTGTTCCTGGATCGCGAGGCTTGCATGGAGTGTTACACGTCTCTTACACTCCGTGCAAGCCTTCGTGAATCCTGCCCATGGTGTTTTCAAGAGTACTTTTAAAATATGCTGCATGTGACGTTTAGCTCCCTGACTGACATTCAAGGCATTAACAAAAACAATTTTATTTCTGCTGGAAGAGTAAACTGCAGAAAAGTAACTAATGTTCCATGAATTAGTAATTACAAGTTTCTTTGGCAATAGACTTTCAACAAGATATTGTAAATTATGCTTTTTTTATTAGACTCACTTGAGTGATCATGCTGATACTAATTGTTTGCAATGCCGTTTAATACCAGCTGCTGATTGCTACTTTTTTTCTCATAAATGGCAGTCATTCTTTAAGAACAGATACATTCTTTATATGCATGCCATCGAGAACATGGTTTATTTTACCTATGAGTAATGTCAGTTAATTGTGTGTGTGTGTGAGAAAAAGCCCCCATTGTAGAACACCTGGTGGCTACAGGTACTCTGGCTCAAACCATTTACCTTGGGTACAGGGTTTGAGGAGCCTAAAGTCCCTAGCCACCACAAATTGTAAATGTGTGCCTCATATTTTTGATCTGAGACTGTTCCTCATAAAATCTGTGGTTTTCAGGATTTTTGTGGCAAATCACTGCAGCATTGAATTCATTAAATAATGATAGGCATTTGAATTTCAGACTTCATATTCTTCAGAAAATAAATGGCAACACACAACCTTTTATTCTAGCAATTTTCTAAGTTTGTTAGATCAGTATTTTAAATGTGTTCCTATTTTGAGGCTGTATTCCCCCATTATTGGCTTTGTACATTTTTTTTGTGCTAAGAGTTGAGAGCTATGGTGAGAAGTGAGACCTGAATTTGTATTCTTCCATTATTGGCTTTGTCCAGGTTTTTTGTGCAAAGAGGTTGAGAGCTATGGCCCAAAGGTAATCTTTATCCACTACTGGCCAAATGCATTTGCTTTGAATGTGGTGTGGGTTTCAATGCTGTTTCAATCAATGTGAGTTTCAAGGGCAGAGAAGTTTTAATGCAAAGTCTATTTTTGTTGTGAGGACAGTGTTGCTTTGTTTAGCAGATGTCTATTAGTGTTTGTCCATTGGGCTGTAAAATGTAAAAATAAAATCCAAATAATCATTGTATTAGTAAAGCAGTATGCACACATTAGCGTTTATGGTAAATGGGGCGAAATAGCCAGGTAATTGGACATTGGAATGGCTGCAAGGGGACTCTGGTGCCATATTTTGGTTGTCTGTTCTTCAGTTTGCATTTGAAAGTTGGTATCCCACAATTCCATTGAAGTGGATGGGGTTTACATAATTATGTATGCAAATTTTATGTTAATCAGCATACAGATTTGTACCTATTTTTCATGGGCCTTGTCCAGATTTTTGATGTTTCCAGGTTGAGAGGTATGATCATTATGGACCTGCTTAACAAAGATATAGGCAATTTCCAAACTCTTGCCCTGACACAGTTTGGCTTTATCAAGGGGAGATTCAGCCTGCCGAACCTGGTTGACTTCTTTAAGGCAGTCACCAACACTGTGGATGAGGGTGCATACAGCCTACATCGACCTGGCCAAGGCCTTTGATACCATTCCCCATTCAGGTATCATTGATAAACTCACCAAACTAGGCATCAATCCTTACATCACTAGGTAGGTTGCAAATTGGCTCACAGAGAGGACCCACAGAGTGAAAGTTGTGGATTCAAAGTCAGACTGTCGACCAGTCATGAGTGGAGTCCCACAGGGCTCGGTCTTGGGCCCTTTCCTGTTTGGCATCCACTTCTCAGAAGTCCAGGCCAACACAGAAGGACTCTGGTTGATCAAGTTCACTGATGAAAGCAAGCTAGGAGTCATTATCAACTCCCCAAGTGATGCAGAAATCCTACAAAAGGGCCTCTCCGAAACCAATGACTGGTGTCGGAACCAAGGCCTGAAGCTTAATGCCAAAAATGCGTTACCATCCCCTTTGGAAAAAACTCAGTTCCCATGAATTGCCACATTGATGGGAGCCCACTGAACACTGAAGGGGCCATAGGAGATCTGGGCACCCAGGTCAACAGCTACCTCACCTTTGACCACCACATTGCCACTATGGTCAGAAAGTCCTTCTATGTGGCACATATTATAACCAAGGGTTTCGCATCCAGAAAGAAAGAGGTCATCATCCCTCTCTACCATCCCTCATTAGACCAACCATCGTATATAATGCCCCATTTGGCATGTACCTGACCAGACACCTACAACAGCTGGAGAGGCCACAAAAGTACCTTTCAAAAAGGATCCTAGGCCTTAAACACATGTCCTACATGGACAGGCTCAAGAAAACTTCAGCTGTTCTCAGTCTCTTATCGTCTACTTAAAGGTGATCTCTGCTTGACTTGCAAAGCCATGTCCAACCGAGCCCTACTTGAAATGCTACACCTAAAAAAATCCCAATCCCCCCATGCCACATGCTCCAGAAATCACAACCACATTACCACAATTAATAGAACATGCTGGAGAGACAGGTTCATCTCCCAAGATTGCCTGTACTCTGGAATAAGCTTCCCATTCATGTCAAGCAGAGCACCTCACTAGCCCTCTTCAAGAAAAATATTGACGAGTGGATGGGTAACAGAAAGTTCACCCCAGGGATCACTCCATTTACCCTACTGGATAGGGGCACTGTGAGCTAAGATTGGGTGTCATGGTGCCTGGGCAATTTTTGGGGGTTAGGCTTGTAAAGGCTCCAGGGCCATTAGCCTAGTACACACCTATGAACCTATGAACCTAAGAGTAAAATCTAACACTTCTCACAAAGAAAATATAAAATCACTTCAGAAAGATAACAGTCTCAGTATATAGCACTAGCAAAAACCTAACATTTCTCACAAAGAAAATAAACAATCACTTCAGAAAGATAGCAGCCTCAGCATATAGCACTAACAAAGGGTGGAGTACGCAGCGTACTTCAAGAAACCATAAGTAAGCCAGTTTACTTACTGGAATAAACATCCTGAACCCGCCCCCCCCCCCCCCATGATTTGGTGCTGATGGGCCAGATGGGGTGGACTTTCAGCAGGCAACTGGCATGGGGGTTGTGACACAGGCACATGCACTGTTGCAAGCAGTTATGAAGATGATGCATATCTGTGTCTGATTGTGGATAGAATGTGTACAAAAATAAAACAATTTCCCCCTACTGCTGTGTGGTAGCAAATCTGGGGCTTCTACCATCCAGTCCAAATAGACAGTTCAAGGTAAAACTGGAGCCTACAGTCAGTGAGTAGTGGGAAACTTATAAAACAGTAAGGAAAAATAAATTGCAGGTAAACAACCTTCATTCCACAACAAAGCACTTAACTTATATCTTTTATCACATTGAAGTAACAACCCTTTCTACCAGCAGAAATCTCCAAACTGAAATAAAAGCGTTTCTTCTGCTCTGGTCTGTCATATTGCAGATCTCCCTAAGCAAGTGACATCATTTCAGTAATCCTCCCATAAAAACAAAAAATTACATGCATGAAACACAATGTGCATGCCATTCCATATTATTAGGGTCACTACTGTTCAGATAATATTTTTTATTTTTTTTTTGTTTTTGCTTATTTTAACATAATCCATAAAATATGTTTAAATTATTGTTGGCCACATTTTGCAATCACTAAATAGAAAAACATTGAAACAGACGAGTATCACATCATCTTACAGCAATGACCAACTCATTTCATAAGAAATCAGTAACACAGTGCTCACTCAGTGTTGTCTTCACCCATTTCCCGTACATCTGCTTGCCTTCTGTATCTTTGAGCCTTAAGTCAACTAATCCATTTTACAAATGTACTTTCTAGATAGCATTGCTGTGTTGTAACTGAGGCAAGCGTGTATTCTGTGTATTTCTGTGCATTTGGCCTTACAGGGTGTTTTTTCTTTTCCACTGGTTGTGAACCCTTGAGATGTTGCATTTAAGTAAAGGGATATGGTGTGCAGAGTCCCTAAGATGGGGAGGGGTAGGGGACTTTCCTCCTCACGGAAATGCATTATTTAGATATTGTGCAAGTTAGTATATTGGGGGTACTATTGTCAATCATTTGCAACTGATGGTTAATTTCCCATTTGAGAGTTGATGATTTAAAGGGGAAGAGGCTTCACTCCAGTTGCAAATAGAACAATGCTGAAACTATTACCTTTGAACTGTAACAGGTATTATAATAACAAAAGTGTTGCTCTAATGCGTGTAACCCTCAAAAATACAACAGGCACTATGAGAAAATGAAAACTAAAAAGAGAACCTCTCTTGCAATCAATATAGTGAGCAGTCAAATCAAACTGCTGCTAAAGTATAGCTCAAGAAATAAAATTAATTGGGGCAGAACATGCTATGACATGCACTAAACAACTGACTGTACCTTGGCCGTGATGTCCAATGTCCTTATTATTGCAAAATGACTATCATTTAGAAGTGCTATTCTCTGCAACTATCATTGAGTGTCTGTATCCTCTCACTCAGCTGTTGCAGCCCTCAGAAATTCTTTATAGGCCCTTATATTTGAAAACAAAAAAATATAAATGTTATTTATTAAGAGAAGATTCAACTCAGCTTATACTAGAAGTTGCAGACTTCTGCTTCTTTTCATATATCTGTACTACTTTACTGAGCAGATGTATATTAAGAAAAATATCACAATTAAAAAATGAGTCATGTTCTATTTATTCTCCAATCTTTTCATATACATTTAATTATATAATATTACTATAGCTTGCCAATATGTAGGTTAATCTGAGTCTTTCAGAATCCATCTTGTGAATGTCATCCTCATTACCAGACATGTGAGATAAGAGTAAATCCCAACATAATCACACTAATGGGGATTACCGCTATATTATGTGATATGTAAATGTGGCATTTTAATATGGTAAAGCCTGACTATGCTATATATCAAGCTGGGCTCAGGCTAAGGAGTCAGGGTCTAGGAGATAGGAAGGAACAGCAAACTCTGGCACAATATAGCATGGGGTGCCAGGTGTGGTACAGCTGAACACATTGATCTACAATTATACCTGAATAGTTTAGTGACTGTGCATTATGGGTAATAACATGTTACACTTTTGGCAGAAAATGTGTGTGAATCAGGCATAGAGGACACAGATGGGACAACTACAAACAAAGTTAAGAAGCTAGGGGATGCACAGGTGTTTTGGTGGAGAAATGTAGGCACTTGTTACTGACAGGTCAAGAGAGAGGGGAGACAAGCAAAGGACTCTGCTCACTGAGGTAGACAGGGCGCAACAGGAAGAGGTATGCCTTGCTCATAAGTTCCAGGATGGCCAATACTGATGCCATTAATTACTAGGGTAGCTGAAGTAATGGGAAGTTATCATTGACACACACAGAACTTGCCAATGAAGTTGAAGATACTCAAAAAGAGGAGGGACCTTTAAGACACACCAATCACTGCTAGAGATGACAATTGTGGACGACCACTAATCTCTAATTAGAAGGAAAAGAACAAAATGAATCCTACAACCAGTCATTATCTCATGGTGCAGTTAAGTATAATCAACCAGCATGAGTACCTCTTAAAAATATGGGGGAGGGACACAGTACTGACCATCAGTTGGACATGGCGGAGAACTGGAAATGTATCCAGACTATGGTTCAGAACAGAGCTATTCTGTGCACTATCATGATGGTGGGGTGGCATCTGCCATTAGCAGAAAGTGAGAATACCTTGGGATCCTCAGGTACTCTGACATTCATCCAACAGAAGATGTGCCTATGAATTGCACAGCTCCACCTGCAGCATACAGTTAATGTTATTCTGCATAATCTTAGTGTAGCCATAGCAGAGATGTGCAGACATGGATTTTGTGAATCTGGATTCAGTGTTATATCTAACACCTAAGACAAGTTTACAGTAAGGGGCTTAAACCAGGCTTTAGAGTTCCAGCTTTAATTATGGAGGAATAAAATGATATACCCACACTGCTTCATGCATAGATTAATTATTTTTTTTTTATTAGTTTTCTTACTGAAATATCTTTGCTATGCAGATAACTGTCACAATTACTTTCCAAAAATGCTTGCATTCATAAATGTGTTAAGTCTGAATATGTCATGTTGCTTTAATTTTAATGTTTCTTTTGCAAATATTTAAGATTTATAGTTGTGAGTTTTATTCTCCTCTAAAAAAAAAGAATTAGTCATTTTTTTCTGACCTTTCAGCCTTAGTAAATAGATTCATAGGTAGCTATAAAGTGTCGTCCAGGAAGCTATTGAGAATCCCAGCTCAATTTCCAGAGTAAACCACAGCACTGCCTGGTAAACAATTAAAGAAAATGGAGGCTGAAGGCATCAAGCCCTGATCTACAGGAAGCAGCTCATTAACAGCTCATAACCTTAATCCTCTATGCCAATAGGTAGACTAAAACAATGAAACACATATCTGGAATACACTGAACCTCAAAAAGATTAAATATGGAAAGCTCTTATGTTACTAATTTTATTTCACTGTATTTATTTATTTATTTGAGGTTTGATGACCATGTAGGTCAGCTTTGTCCTGGGATGTATTATTGGACTATTAATTCTTACAACAAGGATTGGTCAATAACCACTTTAATAAACCTGAATTTAAATTTGGCCACAAAATGCTTAGAATTAATCAGAGAGTGTGTGTGTGTGTGTGTGTGTGTGTGTGTGTGTGTGTGTGTGTGTGTGTGTGTGTGTGCCTGTGCACATTACTGAAGTGACACAAGTAGGAACTGTGCAATTGTTAGGGTGTCAGTTGTCACATCTGTGGCATCTGTTCCTCTGTACAAGGCAGGAGTGTCATTGAACATTGGAGCAGTCCTTCATTATAATTCAATAGTACCAATTTTCAGTTCAAAGATTGCAGACTAAATCAATGCACACCATTTGGAAATTAAGATTTATTAAATTTTTTATGGTCTTACTGCATCAAAAACAGTCATGGAATAACATCTAGCTTAAGAAATATGAATATCTCTCGTACCAAATATAAAGTTTATGAAGAAGCTTTTGCAGAAAGAAAAATTCCATTTGATGTCATTGCCTGTATTACAATCCTCAAAGTTCATATGAACTGAAACAATCTGCTACCAGAAACTGAAGGCAGAGAGAGCTCTTATGTGCCCTTCGATGTGACAGCTGATGTTGCATTATGAATAAAACATTATTCAACAGAATAACGCATGTACCATAAAAAATAATAACTTACAAAAGCCTTCTGCAAGATAACAGAAAAGCAATTACAAAGGAGGCTGAAAAGACATAGCCAACAGTAATACATTAGATGAAAGGAAAAGGAACAAAAAATGAACAGCACAGATTAGAGTCGTGATAATGTGTATACATAAAGTATGCTCACATATTCCTTAATCAGGTCATGTCTGCATATTAGGAGTAAGTGGCTTTTTTATGTGTGTGATACACTTTTCCATGTGCCATTTCATCATTCAGCAAAGATTATCATCTTCCACTATTTATGACTTTATAGCAGTCTGATATATATATTCCACTTTGTATTAAAAATTTCATCAGGCATAACAAAATTCCATACATAAACGGGGCATATACTTTTAAATATATAAAAAATGAATCCTCACTGCTATTTTTCAAAACAAAAATCATTCCTTTATTAAAACATCATCTAAACTAATGACAGTTTTTCCTCAAGCAAGACATACAGAATATCATAATTGTTAAATTCCATAAGTGAAAGAGTACACCATCTAAAGTGTGAAAACATCAATCACTATAGCATCAAAACCTTTAATCAAGTCAGCATTTCTATCAGGGTTTTGTGCATAGTTGTTAACAAAGAAAATAAAAGCTGGAATAAAGATGATAAAGGCAGAACTAACTCTGCTAATAAGAAATCAGAATGCCGAATGTTGCTTGAGGAGAAAGGGAACACGGCTTCATGCCAGAGTATAGTTCTTTCAATACGGCAGTTCTGGGCACAGCTCCAGTTTTACATTCTAATTGTGCTTAATGGTATCAATGCAGTTTCCAAAGGGCAGAATTAGTTGTCAAGCAGTTTATGGCAGCCTGATGAAGAAAATATTTTCTAGCAGTTAAAGTACAGAGCTTTAATACTGACAACACATAGTGCCAGGATTTTAATCCCGTAGGTCTCAGTGATAAAAGGTTATTTTTTGCCAGCATACCATGGAATGGCACATACCTTAATATGATAAAACGGACTTAGTCATTGTGCATTTGTCTGCATTATTGTGCAAATTCTGCTCCGGAACAATCCTGTAGTGTTTCATAGCTTGAGTGGCATCAGTATTTACTCATGGTGTGCTACTCTCAGCAAATCTGTTACCCTCCATGTGCTTCCACATTACAAGAAGTTCATCTTCATACCTCTCAACTGTACAGATTTTCACAGAATGTCCAGATTTTGCCTCATATTTTTGTCTGTTTTTCATGCAATTATGGTTTCTGGCAAATTAGTGACAAATCATTAAAGACTGACATTAGAAAATAATGACAGAGATTTGAGTTTCAGACTTTATACCCTTCATAAAATTCATGTTAATGCAAAACCTATTATTCTATCAACTTTCTAAGTTTGTAAGAGCAATATTTAAAAATTGTCCCTATTTTTGGGCCTTTGTCTCACTTTTATTTATGGTTTTGTCCAGATTTCTTGCTTTAAGAGGTTGAGAAGTATGGATGTCTTATACGAAGAGAATTGGTTCTAGTTACTTATTCATTATGGAAGGATAGTGATCCATAACTGGAATTATGGTGCAGTAGGCATGCAGCACCTGCTAATGTTTGCTGCTGTCCCTCAGGTAAGGCATTGCACAAAGGCACCTGTCTGACCTAGTCCTGCACTTGAATGAGAGTACTAGTACATTGGGTCTCAGTGAAAAAGTTCATCTGACTTTCCTAAACTGGGATTCTCTACTCCCATCAACAGAAACAAGCCAAGCAAATCCAAACAGAACCACACGCCAAGAAGCAAAATGTCACAAGTATCACATTTTAGCTAGACATTATACATACTGCGCCCTTTCTGCATTCAGCTGTAGAAAATAAGTTGTCTTACTCAGCATGTTGGACCAAATGAGAATATCTGGATACTGCCTCTTTACAGGGCTGGCTCTACTAAGCTGGTGAGTACAGAGAAGAAACCCAACTGCCTAAATTAATTGCATTGCATTATGAAAGCAAAGATCCAGTTACAAAAACATGCTGTCACTCCCCCATTCATAGATTTGGCAAATTTTCATCAACAATCCCTTTAAAATACAGCTTCAGAAAATGTAGAAAGAACAGGCATTTGTCGTCAGATGTCTGAAAAAACAATGTATGTGATTTTCTGAGTATGCTCTCAAGCCAGTCCATTAAAGAAACCTGAAACTTAGCACTGCAATAGATGTAATGATGAATTAATCTGAATTATCAGGTTATCCTGTTTTCAGCATAACTATTTAATTCAAGAGAAGTGGTATAGTAAAAAGAGAATACATATTTAGGCAATGAAGAATTACTGTGAATCACACCAACTGGGAAGTAACGATGCTGCTACAAACTCCAGCAGCATATGTCTATCTGCAGGCCAAACCAGAGCTCATTACAACAGGCAGGGATCTCAGAACACATATTATCCAAGGATTTTAAAATACACCACCAAAAGGCAGCATTCTGTAAAACCAAGATTAAAGCCCACATAGAAATAGGAATGTTACCTTGCACTCTGATCAACTAAGCTACCCCAGGGGCCCATCTTTAAACCAAGAAACAACCCTTGGAGACCCCTGATAAACTCAATCCTTAATCCTAAACAGCTTACACTATTACAGGACTGGACAACATGGTTATGCAATTTTTTAATGTCACTGTGGCCAGCTTGGTAAATTTGGACATCCTAAGGCAATGTAGCAACTGTGTCATGTTCTCAGATAACCAGTCAATCATTAAAGAAAACAGCACAGTATATAAGACATGTAAATACACAACTTCCTTGGAGGCAAAAAAGGTTGTCAGAATACCTACACTACATCCCTCACACATACCACTCACCACACACACACACACACACACACACACACACACACACACACACACACACACACACACACACACACACACACACACACACACACACTGGCTTATGCTGAGGCACTAAGAAACTTTCCCAAATCTCAAAGGAAACCACCTAACTGCAACACAGCTCTTCAGCAATCACTAAAACCCACACCAAGAGAAACACCAAACATCTCACATGAGCCTTCACCCAATGGCCCCCAACAGCAATGCCTATAAGGCAAGCATATACTTTACCTAATACTCTTGTCATTGGGAACTCCATTTTGCAACACACAGATTGGACAAGGAGAAGATAACAGTAAGATGCCCATCTGGAGCCTGGATCCACAATGCTATGCACGCAGTGAAGTCACTGCACCCCAAGTACCAATATGATTTATCATAGTCCATGTGGGTGTAAATAACATACCTCACTGGACTACATGAAAAAAGATATAATGGATCTCTCAGAATATGTGTCACAGATAGGTATGAGCCTTGTATTGAGCAGTATTCTAACTTCATCAAGAATGATGCCAAATTACAAACATAAAATGATTGATTTTAACAAGTGACTAAATTTCTGGTGTCACTCCAGGGTGATCCAGTATCTGTCTACATACATTGCTTTGCCAAGGATGAGCTGCACCTGTCTCCCCTAGGCTTTTACATATTGGTTAAAACTTTAACAACCCTCTTAGAGCCTTTTTTAAGCAATTCCAAAACACGAAACTACCAACATAGTGAAAAAATCTCCAAGCAACCTTAAAGTGCTATTGATCAATGTTATGAGCCTAAACAAAAACCTCCACACTCTTTAAACCCTCCTCCCTCTGAAGAATGTAGATATCTGTGCCATGACCGGGATTTGGTTTAAAGTCAGTGAAAGTACTCCAGTAGTGCAAGGCTATAGTGCCTTCCCCACATTTAGACCAACAACAACACAGACTGGGGCCAAAGGTGGAGGTGTCTTGATCTACATTAGCAACAAACATACCTCCAGGTTGGTTAAACAGAATGTTACCATGACGTCCATCCATGTACAAGTCACCATAGATACAGTCTATCACCATATCATGGCTAGCTGCAGGTCACCATCTATGCCCCTAGTGCCTAACAACTCTTACCTAAACCTACTACAGGCGCTCACCATCCAAACATCCTATTCATGAGTGTCTTTTAACTACCCCTCTATAGACTGGGAAACTTGCACTGCCTCAAACTCACAGGCACAGGGCTTCTTGGACTTAATTAAAACAAGCCCTAGAACAAGATAGTGCACACTCCAACCAGAGGATCAAACATACTGAATCCAGTACTCACCAACATGGGAGAGAGTTGCAACCTACCTCCCATGTGATATCCTCACTAGTGAGGTTGGATCACAAAGCTGTCTCCTTTGAAGTAAAAATCAACCTGGAAAACCCGTCTAAACCAGCAACAGTTAAGAACTACTCTAAGGCAAACTATGTCCTATTAAGTGATAGTTTGTTAAAATTCAGGGTACCTCCAAACCACAATACCACAGCTGGCTATGCAGAATTATTCACAGAGACCTTCTGCACAAGTGTACATTGCTACACAGAGGATGATCTTCCTACCAGAAGTAAACTCAAAACAAACACTAAAAATAAACTCCACTGGTGGAATCCTTACCCAAGCAGGGTATATAATAAAAAAAAAAACTCACGGCCAAAACCAGGAAAAGCAGCTCCCTTAAAGTCAAGTGCTATTTTATACAAGTAAACAAAAAACTAAGAGGTTTAATTAGGTCCAGCAAGGCCAACAACAAAGTCGGGACAGACTTGTAGGCTAAGGACAATCACAATGCTTTCTTCAGCTATGTCCAGAACTTTAAAGGTAACACACAGCAGTGTTCTGAACTAGTAGCGAACAGTACCACCTTGACTGAGCTGGGTGTCATAGAAATCTACCAGCTAATAAATTTGGCTCAGACACAATGCCAAAAAATGTATTATAATGCCCTTTGGGAAATTGTCAACCCAAGTTAATTACTCCTTCAATAAAACACCCCTAAGAGTCAACCCAGTAGTAAGGAATCTGGGTATATATTAAAAAGCAATCTGGCCTTTGCCAACATGTAGTTAAGATAGTAAGAAAATAATTCTGTGTTACCCAACATATAGGTAAGGGTATGGCATCCAGGTCCAAGGAAGTTAGAGTACCATTCAACTCAGCCCTTATCAGACCCATCATTGAGTACGATGCCCCCTGTGGCATGTACCTAACCAAACCTAAAATAAAATAAAATAAAATAAATAAATAAAATAAATCATTGAGTACAATGCCCCCTGTGACATGTACCTAACCAAACACTTGCAACAGATGGAATGCCCACAAAGGTTTCTCACAAGGAGAACTTGTGGCATGAATACCCTGCTCTACACTGTGCACCTAAAGGCTCTATCTCTGTATTCCGTCTCTAACAAGTTAGTGAGAGGGGATCTTCACCTGTCTTACAGGGCTTCCGCAGACCCAGCCCTAATGGATTGGTTGCATGTTTGCAAAACAAACAGCACCATCAACACTAGATTCAGAAATCTGACCTGCACCTGTGATATAAACAGAACATGCTGGAGAGACAGATAAGTGCCCCAAAGGATCCCCACACTACAAAATATTCTCCCTATCCATGCCAAACAGAGTTTATCTCTGACTCTATTCAAAAAAACAGTCAAAAAAAGCCTTCCTGCGCGAAAGGCAAATGCACGGCTCAAAAACCAACGTAAAACACCAACAGAAGAAGAGCCAGCATACTGTGTTCAAGGAATCACTTTATTGTAGATAAAACAAAAAACAAACCGGTTTCGGCCAGAAAATATCACAGCCTTCTTCAGTGCAAACAAAATACAACTGTTTAATCTTTAAATACACCTATCTAGAGGCTTATTGGTCCATCCTAGAATTGTTCATTTAAACCAGGTGGAAATAATCCACCCAGTTTTGCAATCCACTTTTTTTCTTTGTTATTTAAGATTGAGTGCCACCCAGTTTTAATGGATTTTTTGCCCTTAATGATGTCAATGACCATGAAAGAAAATCTGGCAGTAGGTTGTATCAAATGATGTTTATATAGTGCATTGGTTGCCTTTTTGTTTTTGATATTACTAATATGTTCCGAAATTCTGATTCTCAATGGGCGAGAAGTCTGACCAATGTAAAAGGAACCACAAGTACATGTAGCTTGATATATTAACCAATCGGTGCTACAATTGGCAAAAAAATATGTATCATAAAATAAAATCTATTCAAAGAAAACCTTGACAATTTGATGGGAAATCATAAATCTACCCCAAGTCAGGCCTATGGATAGATGCCATTAGTAAGAAAAGTATTATCTTAACAACCCCTACAAATTCCTTACTTATCTTTCTAATAATATGCCCCCCACATAGACACCCATGATACTTGGGATCCAAATGGGTGTTGGGTGTACAGCTAGGTTTGTAAATGGCCCTAGAGGTTGTCGACCTAGTAACAACCTATTAAGCTATAACTCAACAGAAGTGCAGGATTTGTAGCAATGGTTAGCCAGTGCAGAGAGGCTAGAGTTGACCTTGATGAAAACTGAATAGTAGATATGGAATACAGGAAGGAGGCAAAAATATTTGGCCAATCAGGGTTTCAGAGAACGTTGAAGGAAATGATTGTGAGAAGTTTATTGTTGGCAGATTGGTGGACTGGAGTTCCATGCCAGCAGAGAAGATAAAGGTGGAATGGGTGCAGAAGCTTTACTTGACTGAATAGTTACGGCAGAAAATGTCAAAAGCTATTGTTGTCAGACTGGAGACATTTGTTTTGATATAAAAAGTTTTGTCAAAACTATGGCCTGTGTAAAAACAGTTAATGGTACACAACAAAAGAGTTTTTCACAGACCATGACTTTTCAGCCAAAACTTTTCTGCGGAGTATAACCTTTCACCCTATCTATTAGGATATGGGAAGTATAGATTTTAGATCCATCCATTTTGAGAGTGTTTCCACCATGGGGTATGACATCTTTTAAGATCCTTGAGGAAGATGAATTGAATCTACAGACCCTGGAAGAGTCTGGTACTTCAGTTATCACAAAGGTGCAAAGAGATTGCCAGCTACATAAGAATTCTTTGCCAGGTATGATGAGAAGCCAGACACTACAGTTGTTTCTACTATTTAAGAGGTTAATAACAGTCAGGCAAAATGCTACGCACAGGGCTGCAATGGTCTGAATTGATATCAGAGACCTAAACTAGCACAATTTGATTTTGTGCTGAGATAGATTCGCAAGTTTCAGTATTTACAGTATTTCATTTGTGACTGGTATTATAATGACAAAATGGCAGTGGTGTGCATTGCTACTTTGGCCCTTTTGCCTCACCTTCTTTTTCTTCTCCTACCCATTTTTACATATGATTAAAGCCTGAAATTTAGACCTGCCCTACTGGGAGTAAAGATTTTGTTCTTAAATGCTTGTTATAGTTTAATAAATTGTGGGGGCAGGGAATGTGGAAAGCTGTCACTTGCTTCCTATTATTTTAAATGGTTGGAACATGGTTGTCTTATCTGTAGGTCTTTCAAATGTGACAAGGTAGTGGAATGCTTCTTTTTTCACTCCTAATTCCCTGCCATGGCTACATTTAAGGACTTGCACTGTTTGTACATATTTTGTTTTCACAGTTGGTTGTTGGCAAAAAATAATCTGTTTTTATCATTGTGTTGTAGGACAACACAGTTTTGAATCTTTTTTCTGGAATAGGCTCAGAAATCCTATTAGTATTAACTATATATTTGTAGGTTGCCCTAGACTAAGCAGCATCCTTCTATCAGTATCTAATATACTAAATTATTGGCAGATTTTTCATTTTCTCCTGGAATGCTAACAGACTCCTTAATCAGGCCAGATGATTTCCACTTGCAATTTCTATTTGCAAACTGTATGAGTCAAAGCCAGTCATTTAGCCAGACAGTGCTCCCTGGTCAAGCCTGAAAAATGACAGTTGTGCCCAGTGGGTTTACCCAATCTTCAAATAAATTACATGAATTCTCTATCATAAAATAATTATAAATATAAACATAATTTTTTTATCCCCCTTGCGACATTATTTTTACTGGCCAATGGCCTGTGTCCACGCCAGGTCTATCAGATTGTGTTTGACCCCCCCGACTTGTTCTGATATCGCTGAGGACAGATGTGGATCCTAACAGTGTCCTGGGGCTCAGCCAACTCTGCTTCTGTCCTGGGGGATTTCTTTAAATGCCCTATCAACATCTCTGCACCACCTCCCATGCTCACCACTTAAGTTCAAGGGTAATTCCCCTCTTTGAACCACACATCCCCTAAGGAAGCATCAGCGATGATCGAGCTCACACTGGGAATGAGCATGCCCACCCCTCCCTGCCACTCCATCAGTCAGGGCGACAAGGACATAGTTAGGGCTGTATCCTTCTATGCCACCAGAGTGGCTAATATAAACATAAGGCCAGATTCAATAACACCTACACTAAGTGCATACTATGTGCACATGGAACACCTCTACCACATTTGTTTGCTTTCTAGTCACTCAGAAGATTACACAGTAGTCTACACTTTAAGGTAACCTTTATGAATCCCACTCAATATTTAAAGCCACAAGAAAATCAGTAGGAAAACTAAAATTAGAAGGAAGAAGGTGTGAGTTATGCGTGTGTTGCCTAGTTACTCAGAACAGTGTACACTTAGTGTAGGCGTTAAGGAATCCCAGGAATAATCTTGTCTGTTGCAGTCTTAATTATAGTATTATGATCAAATATCGCAAATTACTTGCTGCTGACATCCTTAAAATGAAGCCTGCTACACATAATGAAATGCTACACTGAGCATAAAAATAGGAGACACCATCACACATGCTTCCTAGTTATAATTCACCATGAAAGTAAAAAGACTCTAGGGTAGTTAGCCTAGTAACCTCTTATGGTCCTATGTAGTTCTTTTCAACGATGCTGAGTTTTTGCATCATCAAGAAGTTATGACACCACTAAAGAAATACACAGGTGAAATCATGGGCATAGGAGACAGAGATGAGTGTTGGACAGACAAATGGTGTTGAGCAGCATTTGATTTCTGGAAAGGAGGAAACCTGTTGGAAAGATATTGTTACTGACAGTAGAACTAGAAGGAGGGAAGGGATGGATTTGTTAGATGTTGTTAAAACTAAGATGGCATAGTGGATGGGTTTCATGAAAACTTAAGATTGCGATTTATTAGCTATTGACTTCTTATGAAAGGAAGTATGGGAAGCCTACAGTTATGTTAAATTAGTTTGTGACATGTTCAAGTTTTGTGGCAGGTACAACAGCTGGGTAAGTAGATTAGTGTGCCCAGGACCACCTGAGCATATAGACCATAATTACATGGAGACTGCATTTCAGTAGAGGCTGCAGTTTGTTAAGGCTATTAAGGGGTGTAAGAGGTGAAATATGAAATATAAATTGCCAATTCCTGCTCTATTTATGGTGTTTTTGACTTGTTGAATGTTAACACTCACAAATACATCTCACTCTCAATGCTAACAAAACAAAAATCATGATATTCTCTCCTTCGTGAAATTTCACCATAGACAAAAGCTGCTTTAAAATAAAAAGCCACAATAACACTCTAATCAATATTGTACCTCACACCAAACTACTTGGAGTCACCATTGATGAACATTTAAAATTCGATATCCATATCCAAAATAATATCATAAAAACTCAACAAAAAATAGGTCTGCTATAAAGACAAAATCGCTATCTAACTGCTTCTACTAGATGTACTCTAGCCTCCTCCTACCTGCTCCCCTCTCTTATGTATGGTGCCTCTTTACTTACTCATCTCCAGCTTAGCCTAAAAAATAAACTGGAAGCCTGCTATAGCAAAGTCTGTACATTTGCTACAAGGTCAAAATACTCCACCCATCACTGCCATTCCCTCCAGTCCCTAAACTGGCTTGAGCTTCCTAATTACCTGAAATTCATACAACTCACCACTGCTCACAAACTCATATTCCAACCCTCCATCTTCCCCGCTCTTTCATCTATCTTAACCCCTTACCTCCCCGGTCATACTCTTAGATCTGAAAACCAAAGCCTCCTTAAAATCTATAAACCCCTTCGCCCTCCTGGCCAATTACTTCTATCGCACTCCTTAGCTAAACTATGGAATCCCCCCCCCCCCCGCTGTACTCACAACCACTCTAATTTCATATCTCTCCTCCATTCTTGATATATAAAGTTGAATATCCTTCCCCAAAGCAATAATGAAATAAGAAATGTTTGCTATAATGCAAAAAGAAAAGTATGCTTTTTATTAACACAAGGTTTTGACTTGTAAAGCAAGGGTTAACGTGATACAATGTTTGAAATAAATGTTTCTTTCTAAAAAGCAGAAATGCATGCTTAGATAAAAATAAATATAGAAAGTATGACATCCTTAGCAACAACTAGCTCAGACATACATCTGCTAGGAACATGCTTAGTTTAATATATGTGGTTTAAAATTGGTTCACGAAAAGAAAAACATGTCTAGTTTGTAAAGATGACATAGTTATGGGTTAGGCTTAAACTGATACAGTAAAATGGCATCCTGTTATGACTGACTGAAACATGTAGAGACATTTCATATTTTTAACAGGGCTTTTTGGTGAGCTTTCAGATGCAGAAATGAAAGAAATAAAATACACTTCAACCGACGCAAAGATGACATGGAACAAAAATCAGTCGTGTAAACCACAAGGACACTAGGAAATAACATCTGCTGCTATGCAAAGTGTATATAAACTGGACATTGCTTGCTCTTCTGGAGAAGCATATTGATCAAGTGTGCATTGATCTAGGCAACACAGTTCATGAGAAGCAAAGACTGTATTCCGGCTATGTTACAATAGAATTGAAATAACTCAGACAGTGTAACTGCTTGGACATATTAAACTATAACGGAAACAGCAATACACTGTAAGTCTGGTTATTCTGCCATTTACAAAGAATTTAACAATTCTTACCTTACCTCAAACTGGGACTGTTCCTGCTCCCTTCCCACCTAAATTGCATTGTCTTCTCTTTCAAACCTCCCTTCAATCTCCTCTACTACCACCTCTGATCACTAACATTATTGTTAGAACAAACATTGAACTTGTATTAACACTTTATGACTTGTACGTTTAATTATATTATCTGTATTACTTTTGATTTTATCTATATTTTAACATTTGTGTTTGTTAAACATATACTCCCTGATTTTGTATTTGTATTTTAAATTGTATATTTATGCTTTTGTATACTGTATATTCCATAATTTACTTATGTTGTATTCTGTTAACTGCTTTTGGAGCTTTTCTCCCCTGGCCTTCACTGAAAATGGGCTCTGCTTGGCCCAGTGGACTTCCCCGGTCATCAAACTGGAAATAAATAAAAAATAATGAATAAATATTTAATCTCTTCCAATTTTAGCTATCAGTTGTTGAGTCATCTTCCTCTAACCTTCCTCTAACCTTAGGATAATTAATCTTCCATCAATATTTTCATTTATGCCTTTTTTGGCTTCCCTATTCCTTTGTTTTGTTTAAATTTTCATAAAATTTCTGAAATATCTCTAATACTTCTATAGGATCTCTGGTTATTTTTCTTCTCATAGGCTCTCTAAGTTTGACTATAACTCTTACTTTCTACAAAAAATATTCCTCTGTCTCTGATACTTTGCTGAATATCCACCTGGCTCTGATAACATTCAAGGGAAAGTGTTCAGAAACTGCTCTGCTCAACTGTCAACAGTACTTACAGACATTTTCAACATATCTCTGTGCCAGGCCTGAGTACCAAGGTGCTTCAAGAATACTACTATAATAGCCCTACCAAAGAAATCACAACCAGGCAGCCTAAATGACTACCATCCGGTTGCTCTAACCTCGATGGTGATGAAATGCTTTAAGCAGCTGATCAAGGACCACCTATATGCAAACCTACCAGCATCACTAGACCCGCTTCAATTTGCCTACAGGGCCAACTGCTCTACAACAGATGCCATCTCATTTGCTCTTCATGAATCCTTAGGACATCTTGACAACAAAAACTGTTATGTAAGGATGCTATTCATCAATTTTATTTTTGCCTTTAATACAGTCATCCCTCAACACCTGATTGAGAAGCTTGTCCAGCCGGGCATCAACACACAGTTATGCAACTGGATCCTGGATTTTCGTATTGATAGACCCCAAAGAGTATGTGTGGGCAACATCAACTCAAGGAGCTAAACACTAAGTACTGGAGTCCCTCAGGAATGTGTCCTGAACCCTCTGCTGTTTACCTAACTAACTCATGATTGCATCGCCAGACATAATTCAAATAAGATAATCAAGTTTGCAGATGACACCACTGTGGTGGGTCTTATCAGGAGTGGAGATGAGACTGCCTAAAGAGATGAGCTTAACCACCTCATTAACTGGTGAGATATTAATAACCTGGCCCTAAACATGAATAAAACCAAGGAGTTAGTAATGGACTTCAGAAAGAATCAGGACTCACATCACCCATTCATAATTAAAGGGGAAGCAGTGGAAAGAGTGAGACGCACCAAATTTCAGGGTGTGTATATTTCTGAGGATGTAGCATGGTCAACAAATACTAACCACATTGTGAAGAAAGCACATCAATGGCTGCACTTCTTGTGGAAGTTGAGGAAAGCTAGTCTCCCTTCCTCTGTCTTCAAAACCTTCTATAGGGGTACCATTGAAAGCACCTTGACTAGTAATCTCACAGTCTGGTTCGGGAACTGCAAAGCCTTGGACTGAAAGCCCCATACACTATGTGATGAAGGTAGTGGAGAAGATCATTGGATCCCCACTTCCAGCTCTGCAGGCCATATACGAAGCACGATGTACTGGCAGAGCCAAAAAGATAATCAGAGACCACACTCACCCTGCACATTTACTGTTTTCCTGCTTATCTTCAGTAAGATGATACCATAGTATGCATTGTAACTCCTCCAGGTTTAGTAGGAGCTTCTGCCCACATGCTATCAGACTATTGCACTCTACAACATATCAATAGCTGGTGACTGGAACAATCAGTAGTACAGCTGTCTTCTTGTACAATACCTACATCAAGCTGCTTTAAAAGTGCAATCACTAGTAACTGAACATTCTGCACAATATACTAGTGCTAGGCAGTATATCCTGTATACTCTGAGCAATAATTGATTTTCCACATGTGCAATATTTGATGAAGGCTGCTACCAGTGTTATAGAGGTATCTCAGATCTTGTCAGTCTTGTTTAGTATATGTATGTGTTACTATACTGTTATATGTCTCTGTTATTCTCTGTTATTCTATGTGATCTATCTGCTTGGAACCGAAGCAAAGTAATTTTGTTTAACTCTCACTGTGTGTGGGTCTGAATGACAATAAAGTTTACTTTGACTTTGATTTTGAATTTTGGTCCCCTCTGCAGAAAACAATTTTTTGCCTAAATTACAAGGTCCATTTGAAATAGCAGAAAAATTAAAATGACATAAAGTACAGGGTTAGTCAGACTGGTAAGAGAACATCAGAACAGATATACAATATCTTCTTCTTCTTCTTCTTCTTCTTCTTTCGGCTGCTCCCGTTAGGGGTCGCCACAGAAAATCATCTGTTTCCATTTCTTCCTGTCCTCTGCATCTTGCTCTGTCACACCAACCACCTGCATGTCCTCTCTCACCACATCCATATACCTTATCTTAGGCCTTCCTCTTTTCCTGTTACTTAGCAGCTTCATCCTTAGCATCTTTTTTCCAATATACTCAGCATCCCTCCTCAGCACATGTCCAAACCAACACAATCTCGCCTCTCTGGCTTTGTCTCCAAACCTTCCAACCTGGGCTGACCCTCTAATATACTTATTCCTAATCCTGTCCACCCTCATCACACCCAGTGCAAATCTTAATATCTTTAACTCTGCCACATCCAGCTCTGACTCCTGCCTTTTTGTCAGTGCCACTGTCTCCAACCCACATAACATAGTTGATCTCACTACCCTCTTGTAGACCTTCCCTTTGACTCTTACTGGTACTCCTCTGTCACAAATCACTCCTGACACTCTTCTCCACCCACTCCATCCTGCCTGTACTCTCTTCTTCACCTCCCTTCCACACTCACCATTGCTGTGAACTGTTGATCCCAAGTATTTAAACTCATCCATCTTCACCACCTCTACTCCCTGCATCCTCACCATTCCTCTATCCTCCCTCTCATTCACACACATATATTCTATCTTAGTCCTGCTGACCTTCATTCCTCTTCTCTCTAGAGAATATCTCCACCTCTCCAGGGCCTCCTCCACCTGTCCCCTACTCTCACTACAGATCACAATGTCATCTGCAAACATCATAGTCCATGGGGACTCCTGTCTGATCTCGTCTGTCAACATGTCCATCACCATTGCAAATAAGAAAGGGCTCAGAGCTGATCCTTGATGTAATCCCACCTCCACCTTAAACGCATCCATCACTCCCACCACAGACCTCACCACTGTCACACTACCCTCGTACATATCCTGTACCACTCTTACATACTTCTCTGACACTCCCGACTTCCTCATGTAATACCACAATTCCTCTCTAGGCACCCTGTCATATGCTTTCTCTAAGTCCACAAAGACACAATCCTGAAACCACTGAAGGAATCACAATGCCCATAGTTAGCTGAGTAGCAGAAATGAACAGCTCTAGTAAAAAAATACCTCTATACCTGTATTTCAGGTAGATGACTCATTATCTAAGCCACTGAAGCAAAAGTTAAGGAAGTTTCTGTTAAGAAACAAGAAAGGGTTTTCAGAGCTACCTAGCAAGACAAACCTGATTCAGCAACATACTGAGAACATTCTCAAGTCAAAGGCTAATGTAAAACTGTACCGAAAACCTGTGCCACAGAGAAAAGTTGTGCAAGAAGTGATAAAAAATGCTTAAGATGGGGCTAATAGAAGATTCAAAGATCTAATGAAATCATCCGGTTCTGTAATAATTTTCGGCAACTGAACACATATCATTTTTAAATGACTTCCCAACATTAGAGGAATTCACAGAAGGGATTCTGGCAAATCCCTCTATCAGTTAAAGCCAGGAAAAGGACAGCCTTTCCAACACCAGAGGGTTTCCCTTTGGGCTACATAGTGCTCCTGTATCCCCTCAGTCCTAAAGCAACATGTCATATATGTAGTTGTTCACCTACACAATGTCATAAAGCAGCCTGAGGATTTTAACTCCCATCTAGCTAAGGTACATGTGGTATTAGACTCCTGGAGAGGGTCACATGGACTGTTAATGCCTGAAAGAGCAAGTTAGGCATGACAGAGGTAAAATATTTAATGTATGTAATAGGAAGGAGGATGAGTAATAGGGCCAAGAAAGAAAAAAAAAGAAGCAATAAGAAAACGACTTATTCCAGGCATTGAGTAGCAAATGAGAGCATTCTTGGGATTATCTGAGTATTATCAAAGGTTTATACCCATAACCGGCCTTAGGCATAGACCAACTAGGTGGCCGCCTAGGGTGTCACTCTAGCAGGGATGCTTTTCCAGTAATCTGGATGGTGTAGGTAGACCTGGATGGGGGCACAAGGTGGTGTTGGGGGGCACTATGGAAACCTTTTGCCTAGGGCACCAGTTCACCAAGGGCCGGTCCTGTATTATACCCCATTTCACATCAATAACTTATATGTCTCAGTAAAGGGAAGATGCCCCTAGAAGTAAAGTGGACACTAAATCCAGAAAATGTAGTTGAAGGAAACATTATGGTTAGGGCTTGTGTTAGGTTCTCTGGACCTCAGCAGGCCTTTGAATGTTTATACTGGTTTATAGAGGTACGCTAGGGCCAATGCTGTCATAAAACTTTGATGGGGTAGAATCCCATATGTTTCCTGTGTCACAAGTTAAGCAGGGTATAAACCAAGTTTTTCACTGTTGAGAGGGAATGATTGACAATCAGTTGGGTACTCTCTGCACCTTAAATGTGGATTAGTAAGACAAGAATATGAAGCTATGCAAGCAGGCTCTCTCATTACAACCATTTAAATTTACAGTAATGCTTAAGCCAGGCTTGGCACATCACAAAGCAGGTAGCCTGTCTAAACCTCACAGCCCACTGAGTGGGTTTCAAATTGGAAGGGTCGATATAGCATAGTATGGCAGTTCTCACCAGGTGGCATACCAAAGTAAAGTGAAACTGGCATAAAATAATGCAATTATTGTATATGAAATTGTTGTAGTATTTTTTTTGTAAATAAAACTGTTACATTAAATAGAGTTACTCCTTTTTGAAAAGCAGAAACCTTCATGATAGAGTAGCGCTCACATTTTTTTTGTTTAATGAAGCTAATCATTATTGTATAAAAATATGATGGCTGATGTCAGCCATTTCGGAGCTGTTGACCCTTTCTGGAGAGGGGATTTTATGCCCAGAGCAGAACTGTGGGTGAACAGCTGCAGAGTAATGAGAGACCTGGAAGAAGACACCAGAAGGAACCTGGACATATTTTCTGCCAAAGACAAAACAGAAGAGAAGTATTAAAGAGCTCAGGGAGACGTGGTAAGAAAGAGAGACTGTGTCCTTGCTGTAAGGGACTGAGCTTAAAGGTACTTTACAGGAAATGTATGTCCTCTCCTACAATCTGACTTAACTTTCTTTTCTCCCTTCAGCATGATTCAGGTACTGTTTAATTTCCAGAAACCTGCCTGCACTTTAAACTGCCGTGGAATTAAATGAAGGGAAATCCACCACTATATTTAAACTTAACTTTTCACATGCTTTGGCAGAGCAGTTTGTTTCCAACTGCATGAAATACATCAAAGGGATATCAATAGCTTTTCCTGTCAGTTATTATCCACAATCTTACATAGGCAGTCTTGCTGATGGTAGTAGCTGCTACTGTATTAACAAAACATGCAGAATGCTGTGAAACTGTTTTTCACTGCCTTTGTTACAGAGGGGAAGATAAACACTGACCTTGCAAACATTTGATAAGGTTACCACCTGTCCCTATTTCTGCAGGACATCTCTGTCCTTCAAGGGAAAAATTGCAAATGTCTTGATATTTTACAAGAAAAACATATTTTCATTATTTTCTCTAAATGGCACTACATTTAAATCATCTTAATCTAATATAAAATTTTACAAAATACAGTATTTATTTTGGTAGTAAGATAAAAATAATTATTTTTCATGGGCTGATGACACAGTGTGCCCTGCAAACTCTCAAGTTTCATTAACAATAACTACTTTTGGCAACCGTAAAGGTAACAACACTAATAGTTTACCACATTTGCATAGTGATCCACTTGTAAAAGGTATTATTTTCTATAACTGCAACGGTTTTATATAAAATTAGTGTGTCTTCCTACAATCAGCACAAAATACTAATTTGTCAGTCTTCATGGATTATGGTTTTGATAAAATGTTAGTATGATGCAAGGTAACAAATCAATGTTTAGCAATGCAGCAGAAATGAGAAAATTTAATACATTTGTTTATTTATTTTATTTTACATTTGTTTACCGGGATAGTCCTACTGGATACATGTCCATTTTCAGCAGAGGCCCGGGGAGAAAAGCTCCAAATAGACAAACTTACATGGATTACGCAAGAAGTTAGATAACATTAGAAAATATAAAACAAAGTGATTATGTACAATGATTTAGTAGTGTTCCCTAGTAGGGACTCACAATTCTCATGGACAGACACAATTAAAAGCAAGAGACGTCAGATTGGAAACACCGCTTGGTGACGTAGTTACATGTTATGATATTTACAAAGTATGTTTTCAGTTTATAACTTAATCAGGGTTAGTGCATGGGCAAAGCCAGTTCACTTTGAGGTACTGTTTGAGGTTTTTTTTTTTTAAGAGACTTTTGGAGGATTGTAGGGTTATATAGTTTGGCAATGAATTCCAGGTTTTGCCAACAAAGTTGGCAAACAGGGAATCAACAGCAGAGTTATTAGCTTTGTGGGTTTGGACCAATAGTTTGTTGGCTGACTGTAGGGATCTCAGGTTGCTATATGGCTTAATAATATTTATAAATGAGGGGTTATCCTCAGGGTGGTACAGCATTTTGTGCGCTATTAAGAGTTGATTGAATTTGATTAAGCTGGGCAGTTCTAGACACTATAGTTGTTTCAGGTTCTGGCAGTGGTGGGTTCTACAGGTGGAGCCAGTGGTGAATCTGGCAATGTGGTTGTAGCTATGGGACAGCTTACCTAGTTCAGATTTGTTGAGGTTTGAGAGTACAGGCAAGGCATATAAAAGAGTAGAGAGTAGGTGTGACCGGGCAATTGCAGTCCTAGCCAGTGAGGTTAAAAATGTTTTGTTTCTATACAGTGATCCAAGCTTCTTATTGATGGTCTGTATGGTTTTGTTGACCTGTAGGTCAAATTTGAGATTATTGTCTATGAAAATCTCTAGAAGTTTGATGTGTTGATCTGGGGAGATAGTGGTACCATTGTTAGATGTGACAAAGAATGAAAGTGTGGCAGATCTACTAGTGGGGGTGAAGAGTAGAAGTTTAGTTTTATTGGGGTTCAGCAGTAGGCATTGGTTGGCAAACCAGTTCTCAATAGTGTTAAATGTATTTTGGGTTAAGATTTGCAGTTCAGATGGGGAGGTGGCTGAGCAGATCAAAGTGTATCATCTGCATATTTTTTTTTTCAAAACAGGTTTATTGTTTTAACATACAAGAGAAATATCATAACAATTTTATACAAGTAATTAAAAATAGATATGATTATAACATTCAACAAAACAACTAAAGTATTTACAAAGACATCCACTACAATCAGATCAATTAATTAAACTAAAATACCATGCTATTGAAATTAGGATTTTTTTAACAAATTTTGTAAATTATCCCATACAATATAATAAGATGTTTTTCTAGTTGTTCTTGACCTAATTGTGTTTATTTCCATAAAGCACACTATATTCATAACATTTTTAAATTCATTGAACGAAGGAGGTGTATCTGAAATCCAATTTCTGGTTATTATTTTCCTAGCCACTGCTAGAATAGACCATAACAAGGGAAGCTTAACCTTTTTAACACTTTGAGGTACAGGTGTGTTGAATAATATAAGAGATTTAGAAATAATGAAATTATCTGTAAAAAGAGCCTGCAAAAATTCATTAATTGACTTCCAGTATTCTTTCAGTTCCATACAGTCATAAAACATATGAGCCCAGTCAGCATTAATTTCTACATTACATCTCTTACATAGATTATCTTTATTATTTATTTTATTCATCATCAAAGGTGTATAAAAACATCTATGTAAAAATTTCCATGTATAAAGTCTCCAGACAATGGAAGACATAGTTCTATAGGCAGATTCCAATATATATTGTTTATCTTGTTGATTTGGTGGGTCCCCATTAATAGAAGTGAAATAATTCCAGTATGTATCTACACTGTAAAAAGTTTCTTGTCTGATAATTTTATGTATGTATGAAAGTTTACCTTTATCAGAAACTTTATGTTGTAAATTTAATATCAAGTAATCAATCAGTGTTTGAATAGATTCTTTAACTGTTATAGACATTAGATCTATTTTATTAATGTGATGTTGTCTAAAGGTCTGAACCTCTAACCAGCAAGTTTCTCTTAGATCAAATTCTTGTTTTAAGAAATCTAGATTTTTAACTTTATTATCAGATATCAACTGATACCAGTACTTTAGATCATTATCTATAGCTAAATGAGTTCCTTCAGAAGTAGATGACAAAAGCATACCCTGAGTATACATTATAGGGAATATAATAAAATTCCATTCCCTATACTTAGGGTGCATGAATATAAAGTTACGATAGCTAATAATAATATTTAATGGGTAACAAACCATATGTTTAGGTGTAATAGGTGAAGTACAAAATTCCTTTAGTAACCATAACATGGAGTTATTTACAATCATATTTTTATGTGTTAAGGAGATTTTCATGAAGTGCATACTAATTAGCTCCCAATAATCTTTCCATTTTGCGACATATGACTGATCTATTAATAAAGTAATAACTTTTACAATAGAAGAGATAGTATATAAATTAAAGTCTGGAAAAGAAATACCCCTTGAGACCAGCTATTAGTATGTTTCTTTAATGCAATCCTAGGTCTATTAGGTGCCCATAGGAAATTTAACATTAGTATATTCAGTTTCTTGATAATTATTTTTGTAGGTGGAAGTATTATTGATTGTATTAAGTATAAAATCTTGGGGAATATTATCATTTTAATAATTGTAAGTCTCTCCTCCATAGTAAAAACATATTATTCCAGGTATTAAAAGATTTTGTATATTAAGAAAACAGGTATTATAATTATTATATATAATAGATTTAATATCTTTAGATAGTATTATACCTAAATAAGTTATCTGACCTGAATTGGGTACATATTTAGTAAAATCACTAATGAGAATATTTTTCGTGTATATATAGGTAGTATTTTAGTTTTTTCTTCATTGAATATTAAACCAGAAATACTTTTAAAATTCATCATTTTATCAAATAGAGACTGCATAGAAGAATTAGATCCTGCTGATGTAATTAGAACATCATCTGCAAAAAGTTGAATTTTGGATGTTGTATTTTCATCTATTTCAAAACCCTCTATGTCAGTACTGTTTCTGATCAAATTAGCCCAAGGCCCCATTACTAAAGTGAATAATAGTGGAGAAAGTGGACATCCTTGTTTTGTACCTTTAAAATGGGTATTTTTTTGTGAAACATATGTTCCTACCTTAATATAAGCCAGTGTTCCTTTGTATAAATGCTCAATTAGATTTACAAATGCATCTGAGAAGTTTGTGCACTTCAGTAAGGTAAACAGATAGTACCAACTTACTGAATCAAATGCTGAACTTATATCAAGACTAATAAGTGTTAAATCTTTCTTTTTCCTATTTGCAAAATCAATTAATGTTAAAGTTCTTCTTATATTATCAAAAGTATTTCTATTTACAATGAAGCCTGTCTGATATATATCTATAATGCCGGGGATGATTGTCTTCAATCTATCAGCAAAAATACTCATAAACATTTTATAATCAACATTAAGTAATGAGATGGTCCGATATGAAGTACATCTAGTTGGATCTTTATTAGGTTTTAAAATTGGCGAAATAAATGTATATTGCCAAGATGGGGGGGGGGGTTATTAACTCAGTTTGGGCCAAAATAAAAACCTTATGTATTAATGAATATGTACTTTTAGAAAGGATTTTATATATCTCTGGTATAATACCATCATTACCCGGTGCTTTGTTTGATTTAAGCTTATTTATTTGTGTAATAACCTCTGTATATGAAATACTTTTGTCCAATAGTTTAATCTGTTGTTTATTAAGCTTTTTATTCATGTTTGTGGTTATAAACTCCTTTATTTTATCTTTAGGTTCCATGTTAATGTTATTATGGTTAATTTTGTGAAAGTGATTTCTAAATTCATCTAGTATTTCTGATATACTAGAAACATTCTTCTTTTTCCTTAGAGAAAAGATTTCTTTGATATGGTTTTGTTTATTCAACCTTTTTGTTTTATTTTTAAGTCTATGTAAGTATTTGGGGCTTATTGAATAAGACAAAAACTTGTATTTCTCTAAAGTTATTTTAACTTTATGAGTTAAAATTTCTTTGTATTTCTCATTTAGTTTGTTTATTTCTTCAATAACTTTCTTGTCCATAATATTTTCTTTATTATTATGTTTATAAGAATCTAATTTACTTTGAATATCTAACAATTCCTTATCCCAAGATTTCCTTTTATTATTATACCATCTGATACTTTGTCCATATAGATATGATTTTAAGGCATCCCAAACATAGACAATGGAGACTTCAGGAGTATTATTTATGTCTAAAAAATGTTTTACTTCTGAAAATATATATTCTTTATAGTCTTTTAGTTGAGTTAAGTATGCTGGTATCCTTTTGATCTGAACATTATGAGTATTTTTTATCATGAATTCAAAAACAATTGAATTATGATCAGATATAGGACATGAAATGATTTTGGAATTAATTAAATCTGTTACCATCTGGTTAGAAATAAAGACCCTATCTATTTTTGAATAAGTTTTGTATCTGTTAGAAAAAAAGGTGTATGGTAATGATTTTGAATCTATCTGATTATTAATATCATTCAAATGATAAGAATTAGCAAAATCATGTAAATGTTTTGCATTAGATGTAATTCTTCTTTTTCCTATAGTGGTAGTATCACTTTCATGTAGTATACAATTAAAGTCACCAGCTAAAATAATATCTCCTATAGAGAATGATATGATCTTATCAAGATGATGTTTCACTGTATTAATACCAATTCCAGGTATCCAATATGCATTAATTAAAGTGTAAGTCTTCCCATTAATTTGTATTGTAACCATACAAAACATTCCTTTGTCATCCTGATAAAACTTAATGGTTTTAAGAATGGGCATACTTTTATTCCATAAAATAGCCACTCCTCTTTTTTTCTGAGTGTGCTCTGAACTAACCAATACTGTATATTTGTTTGTGGCTAGTTTATCAATATATTTTTTCAAGAGATGGGTTTTTTGCAGGAAGACTAAGTTGGCCTTATGTAAATTAATGTATCTTATTAGGCTTGCCCTTTTACACGGATTATTCAATCCATTAATGTTTAAAGAAATTCCTTTTAAAGATGTCATATGGCATTTTTAAAACTTAAGAATCTTATGATCAAAATAACAAATAACAACATAAGTAATGTTACATCTCCTCCTTTAGGTGTACCTTTAAATATAGCTGTATTTATTGAATCTCTTATGGGATTTTGTATAGGATTCAATTTTGTTTGTAGTGACAATGAGTGTACAAAATATATTGTGGATGTCAAAACTATATACATATAACAATGAACAAGTGAAAATAATGTAAGGATTAAACCTTGCATCCAGCCTGGAGTTAAAAACTCCAACTTAGAGTAGTATTTACCACTCAAGTTAACCCCTACCCTAAGCAGCAGTACCTCAGCTACCACCTTATCAATTTAATACTGGTTATATTTAACTTAAATTAACAGCTTTCAATTCAATAATCTAGCAAGACAAGACTACACATTTGATAAAACAGCACCATATAAACTAAAATAAACTTTTTTTTTTTTTAAACTATTCATACTACTATATACATCTATGTAATATAATACACTTGTATTCAAATAGCATTCAAATAATCTTGATATTAGGAACCAAGAGGAGAGAGAGAAATAAAAGACGTGAAAGAGGGAGAGAGAGTGAAAGAAAGAGAGAGAGAGAAAAAAAAAGGGGGAAGGCATATTTACATATTAATTTATTCAAAGTATGTAAAAATAAGTTCTAACATTCATTTAAATCAAAAACTTTGGCTAATATGATTCAGACATTACATATATTAAGATGCATCTATTTTCTGTCATGTAAATGCAGTCAACAGCTTCCAAAAAAACCTTGAATTGCTTGTATATGAGCATTTTACTCATACTCATTATTGTCAATAGAATAAAATATTATATTTATAGAAATTGTTATAAATCATACTGCATAGTTATGCAAATTCTCAGAAACACTTGCATTATTGTAAAAAAGCCATCTGTATTTTGTATGTCTATACTACTGCTTTAAAATATATCACATGACAATTTCTTCCAGAATAGAGTTATAAAGTTATTTATGCTTGTCAATCAGATGAATTAAATGAGTTATAGTAATGTATATGTTTGGAACATAAGTTTTTAACACAGATTAGTATGCTGCAGTCAAGTAGATTTTCAAAAACACTTGAATAAATGTTTCATTTTCTATGCCTTCTAAAATAAGAGATTTACTTACTACAAGAAACTGCATCATTTAAAATCATTATAACTGACATATTTTATGAATTATAACATAGATATTTAAGTAATTATATAAAATAACTCACATTTAAATGTTAAAAAATTCATTTTCCTTCACATAGTCACATTTGCATCAGTTCTACTTCCTGGTAGAGTGTTCTTCCTGAATCTGTGATGTGTCAGTGTGATATCTGGGTCAAAGGTCATATTGACTGCTTTCAGCTTCTCTGTGAGAATTCTGAGAGTTGAAGCTTTTAAAACAACTCAAGGACACTGTTCATGAGATAACCCACATCCCAGATTATCTCCCTTAACATTTTGGTGGGAAACTTGTTAAAAACTAGTGACAAACATTCATTTAGCAGTGTAAATGCATCTAAACATGACAAAACTTTCACTATGTATTTTACAGGTTATTACAGCCTCTATGTAAGTGAAATTAAGCCCAAAGTTATTAATAAGTAATAAAACTCAATATTTTTGTCCCAACTCAATTTTTATGCAAATCTTATTATTTACTGTGTCTATATGATCAAAAGCATTTCTATATATTAATATGAAAAAAAATAAAGAGAAAGAATAAAGAAAAGAAAAAGAGAGTATAAAATAAAAGAGTGTAAAGCAGAAATAAAAAAATGTAAGAGAAAGCTATAAGAAGTATATACAATGGAATATTACTTACTGTTTATATTAATAGAGTTAAAAATAAAACATATTATTTACTATTATTTAGTTCTAATTATTATTAGTTAAAGCATGACAGATTATTTACAAACAAGCATAAGCAGTATAATCAAGAAAGTATAATTAGGAATAGCATTTGAAGAACATATAAACTTTTTACAAGGAATAAATATGTTATTATTCTATTAATCATATTTTCATTACTCTTCTCTCCCTGCCCTCCCCCACCCTTTACCCACTACATAATCTAAATAGAATGTCATTGTTTAAACAAAGAAAAGAAGAAAAGGAGAAAAAAAGAGAAAAAAATGTATCAAATTACTGACCTTACTTCTCTTTTTCAGAAAGAGAAACAAATTGAATAATAGCTTGTTATTAGTTCCTCAGATATTTTGACTGGTTATGAAACAAAACATTTCTTTGCACACAGAGAATAACTTTGATTAAATCTTTTTCAGAATATTTGTGGCTTTCTGGAAATGCAGGAACTATATTTAAAAAGATTAATAATGAAGTAAAATGATGAGAGAAAAAAGAAAAAAACATAGAACAAATCATTTGTTTTTTAGTCTCTTCTTCTTTTCTGAAGTCTTCCACGAAGTTTCAGTTGCCAGTCTCTTTAATGAAGGACTAGCCCATTCCATTTCCTCTATTTTATCCAAAATCTTATTTTTTTTGATAAACAGTAAAGCAGAGTCTAAGTCATCAAAAATTTTAGGACCATCAGGAAGGAAGATTTTTAGCTTGGCAGGAAACAGAAGGTATGTTTTAAACTGTGCTTTTATAAGCTCCCTTATTAGTGGCAGAAAAACTTTTCTTTTAGCTATTACCGAGGAAGAATAGTCATTGTCAAAATGCACAGTTGTCTCATTAATCTTAACAGGAGCTTTAGCCCAAGCAAATTTAAGAACCATCTCTTTATCAAAAGATGATAGAAATCTAACTATAACTGATCTAGGATAGTTTTTGTTAGAGTTAGTATTAGCTATAGATCTATGTGCTCTTTCTATACCCAAAAGAGAATGCTTCTGGTAAGTCTAAAGTTTTAGGGAGCCATGTTGTTAAAAAAGAAGTAATATTGTTACCTTCAATATTTTTTGGCAGTCCAAAAATCCTAATGTTATTGCGCCTAGATCTATTTTCCAGGTCATCCAGCTTTGTTTGTAAATGTGTATTTTGTTTCAGCAGAAACTCAATGTTGATTTCCTCTTCTTGGATTCTATTTTCCATGTCATTCACAGCTTCTTCTATGCCTGTCATCTGGATCTTCTGTTGTTGCAGGTCTATATGTAATAAGTCTATTTGTTTTGTAGTTTTTTCTATGAAGGTATCTATTTTAGTATCCATTTTATCCATCTTAGCAGTAAGTTGCTGGATTATAGTTATCAGAGACTGAAGTTCTTTCTTGATGCTGGAGTCTTGAGAATTTGTCTTACTGGAACTCATTTCAGACTGATAAACTGACAGGAAAATTTCCAAAGTGATTTCTGACAGGAATATTGTTAAAATTTCCTTTCTTTTTTAGATATAGTTCAAGAACTATATAAAACAAATATATTTAGAAAGAAAATTACTTCAAAAATTAATTTTTTAAGTAATTAATTCCTGTCAGTGTAATGAAATTGGTGGAGCTGAAGAAATCTGCTGCTATCCTGTGTTCATCCTTGGCCACGCCCCTCTATCATCTGCATATTGAATACAGGTGGCTTTAGGGATAGCAGTGTGAAGGTTGTTGATAAAAATAGAGAAGAGTAGTGGGCCTAGGGTGTAGCCTTGAGGGACACCAAGTGTGAGAGGTAGCTGGCTGGAGAGTTTTCCCTACCATAGTACCACCTGTTGTCTACCAGTCAGGTAGGACTGAAACCACTGGATTGCGTGCTTATTGAGGGAAATAGATTTTAGAGAAAGAATGATAATTTCATGGTTGACCATGTCAAAGGTTTTTGACAGGTCAAAAAAGAGGGTGGCGGATAGCCTATTGTCATTCCTGTTTTGATTTATGGCATTAGTAAAGGAAAGGAGGGCTGAGGTGGTGCTGTGGTATGGCCTGAAATCATGCTGGGAGTTGGATAGTAAGCTATTCTGTGTAAGGTATTGCATTAGTTGCTCGTGTACACATTTATCCATTATTTTGGCTAGTGGGGAAAGAATGGCAATGGGTCTATAGTTGGATATGTCTGTAGAACTACCACCTTTATGGAGTGGGATGATGTGGGATATTTTCCAGAGGGAGGGGATAGCACTTTCGGATAAGGTTCTGTTGATAAGGATAGATACGGGATATGTAATGGCATCTACGCCTATTTGTAGGTACTCTGCAGGGAGGAGGTCTGGAGCGAGGGTGGTAGATTTTAGATTTTTTATAAGTGTTTTGATAAAACTAGTGGATATCGGTTGGAAGCTAAAATGGGGGTGATTAGTGGGTAGATTAGGAGTGTGGTTTAAGTTTGTGGGGGGGTTAGTTGATTTGCTAGGGATTGGATTGTTTCAGTGAAAAAGTTATTATAAGCGCCAGCTATGGTCTCTGGGGAACTATGAGTGTGGTTAGCCAGGGTTGGGGTGGTAGAATGACCTGAAAGAAGTAGTTGATTTAAGCCTGCCCAGAACTTTTGAGGGTTGTTTTGGTGTTTTTGTAGGAGATTTTGTTAGAAGCTTTTTTTATTTAGTAAAATAGATTTTTTGTATCATTCCTGAGTTGATGATATTTTAGATGCTCAGGTGGGGCTTTAGTTGTTCTCCAGCTGGCCCAGGCTCTGTTTCTAGTTTTGATTTTAGATTTTTTATCTTTTGTGAGCCATGGTACTGTGTTTGATCTAGATGTTGTTACACGTGCTGGAGCATGGGAATCAAGGATACCTAGGAATTTAGTGTTAAAGTGAGCTACAGCCTCTTCTAATGGTAGATTTTTTTAGTTTTGACCAGTCAACTGCTTTTAGTTCATTTAGGAATATAGCAGTGTCAACGTTTTTCCTGTTTCTAAGTGTTTTATATTTGGTCTGGTGAGGGTTTCCTGCCTTATGTTTTATGATATATGTTAGTAAATGGTTTCTAAGGTCATCAGAGAGAGTGCCAGCTGTGTAAAGTTGGGGTTGGTTATTGACTAGGATCCAGTCTAGGATGCTTTTCCTGTTGGTCAGTTTGTTTATCCTAGTGGGAGAGGTTATGGTCTGTTTAAACCCAGATAAGTTTATAGGGGAGAGGGGGGGTTCGGAGGAGCAGAGGTGCCAGTCGGTATTGAAGTCACCAAGAACTATGGTTTCTTGGGGATAGGTAGTGGATAACCAGTAAAGGATATCCTCTAGGGTATTTAGGTTGTTGCCTGGTGGAGTGTATGCACAGACGATGTTCAAGCACTTGTTCTGGTTAATCTGTAGTTTGGTTACGAGGAGTTCTGCATTATTGAATTGGGGTGGTTGAATGGTGTCTCTGTTAACAGTTAGACTATATAGTCTTTGTATTTAGGATTATGTTTTGTGGCTTTTTCAGGGGTGATATTTTGTTGAGGGTGGTAGATTTGGTGTGCTGGGGATGGTAAAGTGTTTGGTGTTATGTGTGAGGTCGTGGGAGGCTGTTTGACCATTTGGGTAGTGAATACCATGGTCAAGTTTTTGTTAGTAGGCAGTAAGATGGTAAAATAGGAATAGTATAGGCAGTGGGAGCTACATGGAGGCATTTTGTGCCTCAATTTAAAAAAAAAATCTAATAGCACAAATTCAAGAGATGGTTATACCTTTTTTTGGTAGTGGGTTTGTAAAGTATAAAAAGAATAGTTTTCCAACATTCAAGATAAAACAATCTTACTGCAGACATTCTTAAATAGCAGAACCAGTCAGTTAGCAATGCCTTAATTATACTGAAATCTTTGACACCTCAACAAGGGTGTGGAGAAGGTCTGCCAGTACATCAAAGACTACAAAGTGACTTTCTTTACAAAAGCCTATGATTTAGCTGCTTTCATTGGCTAAAACTTTGTATGTGCTGTGTGAATATTTATATTATTAATACTGTCCCTGTTTCTTTTGTCTGCTCCAAGGAGAAAAAAAAAACTTGTAAAAAGGAAATGTTTGCAGATACCATGAAATAGAAATGAGATCAAGGAATTTAGTGCACCGGCCAGGAGGCCTCCAGGAATGCAAAAAGCATGGCAAACAGTTAGAGTTTGTTAACATTTGATTGCAATGCATAAGGAATCATTTGACGTTTAGAAAACTGAATTTTCAGTAGTAAGTGTTCTGTCAAGAAGGATTCACAGCTAAAACATTGGCATGTTCTAGTTAAAAAAGATATACCCAGTCTCAGACATCAACATTCAAATTAGTGTTTGCATGTTTATACTGTCACAAATTACATGAACTTAAATCATGTCTACATCTCCATCTTAGAGCTGAAGAGCAACACTATTACCAAGTGCAGATTGTATGTCACACTGCTCCTGGTTACAGAGAACACACCAGACTCCATTACAATATCGAAGAATACAAGTGAAAAACCGTATCATTTAAGGAGCTTTACAGTTTTACAAAGCTAGAAATAGCAGAAAGTTAAATGCTACTAAAACTGTGAAACCCATCTGAGTCCTAGAGATTGACTGAAAGCAGAAAGAAGTGAATACTGTAGCTACACACAAACACACACACACACACACACACACACACACACACACACACACACACACACACACACACACACACATAGGTTTACTATTGTTTATTCAAACGGAAAAACATTTTCCGTTCAAATAAACAAATGGTAATACTAAAAGTAAAAAAAAACTACCGTTCACAATCTCGAACCAAATGCTTGACGCATTTGACTCGACATTGTTGTCAAAACCACCACGTGATAGCCATATAGGAGCTGATGTAAATCAAACTCCTATACAGCTATCACGTTTTTGCAGCAGGACAAGCCCCCCCTGCACCTCCCACACCCCCCTACTTATATATTCTAACTACTACATTGCACTACAGTGGGGATGTGGATGAATTTCCACTCCCCACTGTACCGTGATCTCCGTGCAGATAGTCGATTTCCACTTATGCAAATGTAGTTGTGCATTCGCCTAAGTGGAGTCGACTATCTGGTGCAAAACTGCTTGTGTGTTCGACATTCTGTTTTTCAGCAGATTGCAGCCAATAGAATGTCGTTCGCACAAACAATAGTAAACCATATATATATGTGTGTGTATATATATATATATATATATATATATATATATATATATATATATATATATATATAAAATAATTTTCTTTCGGCTGTTCCCGTTAGGGGTCGCCACAGCAGATCACCTGTTTCCATTTCTTCCTGTCCTCTGCATCTTGGTCTGTCACACCAACCACCTGCATGTCCTCTCTCACCACATCCATAAACCTTATCTTAGGCCTTCCTCTTTTCCTGTTACCTGGTAGCTTCATCCGTAGCATCTTTTTCCCAATATTCTCAGCCTCCCTCCTCAGCACATGTCCAAACCAACGTAATCGTGCCTCTCTGGCTTTGTCTCCAAACCTTCCAACCTGGGCTGACCCTCTAATATACTTATTCCTAATCCTGTCCACCCTCATCACACCCAGTGCAAATCTTAACATCTTTAATTCTGCCACATCCAGCTCAAACTCCTGCGTTTTTGTCAATGCCACTGTCTCCAACCCATATAACATAGCTGGTCTCACTACCCTCTTGTAGACCTTCCCTTTCACTCTTACAGGTACTCGTCTGTCACAAATCACTCCTGACACTCTTCTCCACCCACTCCATCCTGCCTGTACTCTCTTCTTCACCTCTCTTCCACACTCACTGTTACTCAGAACTATTGACCCCAAGTATTTAAACTCATCCACCTTCGCCACCTCTACTCCTTGCATCCTCACCATTCCTCTAGCCTCCCTCTCATTCACACACATACATTCTGTCTTAGTCCTGCTGACCTTCATTCCTCTTCTCTCTAGAGCATATCTCCATCTCTCCAGGGTCTCCTCCACCTGTTCCCTACTCTCACTACAGATCACAATGTCATCTGAAAACATCATAGTCCACGGGGACTCTTGTCTGATCTCGTCTGTCAACCTGTCCATCACCATTGCAAATAAGAAAGGGCTCAGAGCTGATCCTTGATGTAACTCCACCTCCACCTTAAACGCATCCGTCACTCCCACCGCAGACCTCACCACTGTCACACTACCCTCGTACATATCCTGTACCACTCTTACATACTTTTCTGACACTCCTGACTTCCTCATACAATACCACAACTCCTCTCTAGGCACCCTGTCATATGCTTTCTCTAAGTCTACAAAAACACAATGCAAGTCCTTCCGACATTCTCTGTACTTCTCCATCAACACTCTCAGAGCAAAGATCGCATCTGTAGTGCTCTTTCCTGGCATGAAACCATACTGCTGATCACTAATCATCATGTCCCTTCTTAACCTTCCTTCCACGACTCTTATACAGGGACTGAATGGCCGAAAAATCGGACTTACATAAGCTCTCCTGCAAAAATAAGTTTTAAGGAGAAGAGCAATTTTCGAGATTCAGTCTTTACCTGTGTTTTCAGTCATTTTGTTTTTTTCGGCTTGTCGGCTCTCAGCATTTCAAGTGCCAACATTTCAAATGGGACTTGTTTGTTAATAATAACCCTGAGCTTTGGAAACTAGGGGTAACTGCCATTTTCACTTGCAAATCTGCCCATGACATTAAAGGCAATTTGGAGTGTACAATACTAGGTATACCAACAATGGAAGAATAACTACTTGTGGTGCTTGTTCCTACTGCCATTTTATATTTGAAGGACCAAATGTGGTTGTCCATAATTATCCAAAAGCAATACCCTGTACAGTTAACTTCAATTGTAATTCTACAGTAAACTCTCAGTTAACCGGAACTCAAGCAATCAGAAAAAAAAATGAAGAAATACAGTACAATTTTCATGTGTTACACTTTCTGTTTTCCTCCCGCAATAAAATACCTTATGTTTTTAGAGTTTTAGAGTTTTAAAAAGGAAGATAGGAATAAACTCCCTCTCCCCCCAACCTAAGAACAAATCAAACCAAATAAATAGTATAGGGTACAGTATAAGTCAGGCCTATTTTTAATAGTAACTCTCAAGCAACCAGAAATTATAGTTATCCAGCATCTACCAATCCCCATGGGTGCTGGTTAACTAAAAGCTTACTGTAATGGTTTTGTCTATTTTGCCTTGTATTCACATTGTCCTGTATTTTATATCGATAAAACACAGCACAGACTGAACAAACACTTATATCATAGGATCATAGGTGATTACTAGGCTATCGACCAGAGGTAATTTTAAGCCTAGTTGTTTTAACCCAATGTAATACCGTAGAGGTACTGGTCAATACCCAAGATTGCATTTAGTGATGACTACCCATGTCCAGGAGGGTTGTGGGAGCTGTCCCCAGTAAGAATTTATGGTGTCTCATCCACTCGTCCAGGTTACTCTTGAACAGTGTCACAGAGGTGCTCTGTTTCACATGAATTGGTAGCCTATTCCAAAGACGTGGCAGTTGCTGGGAGATAAATCTGTCCCTCCAGCATGTTCTATTTAAGTTGCAGGCCATATTTAGGTCCCTGGAACTGGTCCGTTTTAATTCAGCAAAAATTAAGTTCAGCAAATGGCATTTTCGGTGCACTTACGTCGAACATGTCATTTGTCAAACTGTTCATACTGAGATCACAGTACAGTGAAGATCAGGAAATTTGCCCTTTCACCACTGTAGTGCAATCTCGGACTTGGTATATATAATTAGTGGGGGGGGTGTGGGGGCTGCAGCCCCCCACATGAGTGAAATTCGATGAATGGCATTTCCAATGATATGCCATTCATTGAAGTGACTTTTTGCTGAATTATTATAGACTCCCTGGAACAGGTAGCCCTAGTCCCATTTGATTTATGGATATGCAGCAAGTTCATTAGGTTTGAGTCTGAGATTGTTCTGTAGGCCAGGCATAAGTCTCCCCTGAAAAGTCTATATGGTACAGAGTATAGTGATAGGGACTTTAGACAGTCTGTGTAAGGCATCTGCTAGAGTTCTTTGATCTTCTTTGTTAGAAACCTCTGAGGTTTCTTCAATTCTCACAGGTGCTTTGTATGGTACCTGCCGAACGGGGTGTTATGCTCAATTAGGGGCCGGATTATTGTCGAGTATAGAGAGGTTATAACATCTTTTGCTTTTGAGGAGATACCTTTACTAATCAAGTGTGCTACGTAGAAAGCCCTCCTTACTACAGTAGACATATGGTGGTTGCAGTTAAGGTTGCAGTCAACTTGTGATCCCAGGTCCCTTACCACTTTGTGGGTACTTAAGGTATTGTTGTTGATTTCATATTGTGAAGGGACATTGTTTGTGCTGAAGGGAATGATGATGCATTTCTTTGCCTTCAGTTTGAGACCATGACTAAGACACCAGTCGTTGGTCTGCATAAGACCCTCCTGGAGTACACAGATATCATTTGGGGATTCAGTAATTGCACCTAGTTTGCAGTCATCTTCAAACTTGGCCAGCCACAACCCCTTTGTTTTGACCTGAACTTCTGAGAAGTATATACCAAACAGTAGGGGGCCCAGCACTGACCCTTGTTGTGGCCCCCACTGGTAACAGGTCTAATTGTTGATTTGGAGTCACCCTCTTTGATAGTGTGCATCTGGTTTGTGAGTCAGTTGTCAACCCATCTTACAATGAAGAGGTTTACATACAGTTTGCTAAGTTTATCAGTAATGCCTGAATGTGGGATGTGTCAAAAGCATTTTCCAGGTTGAGGTATGCTGTGTGCTCAGTTTTGCCCTCATCGATGGCCTTGGTCACATTTTCAAAGAAATTCACCAGATTTAACAGTCAGGATCTGCCCTTGAAGCCAAATTGGGTAGGATCCAGGGTTTGGAGGTTGCCTATGTCTTTATTTATGAGGTCCATAATGATACGTTCAATGGCCTTACAGATGAGGCTGATCAACCTTATGGGTCTGTAATTCCCCAGGTCTGTTGCTAGGCCACCTTTGTGGAAGGGAATAACTGTTGCTGTTCTCCATTCCGCGGGAACAAAGCCTGTGGTTAGAATATGATTGAAAAGGGAACTTAATGCTGATACTACTTTATGTTTTAACCTGTTTAGAAGACATTCTGGGATGATATCTGGTCCCATAGAGGCTGTGTTTTTTGCCTTGGACAAAGCTTTGATGACCTGCTCTTCAAATATGTTGGGTGGGAGGGAAGTTTGGAGGAAGGGTTGTGATAAGTTTGGAGGAGTTAAGGAAGTGAAATTGTTACCAAACCTATCCGCTAGCAGATTTGCTAACTCTGTGGGGTCAGTGTGTGTGATAGCATTAGTCATTAGTTCTGCACATGCTTGGGTCCTACGTTTTAGTCTACATATGTAGCTGTAAAAGCCCCTTGGCTGTGCTTGCTAAGTTTGTCTCAAAGAAGCCCTTGGAGGATTTGAAAAGTTGTCTTATTTGCCTGTTGAGGCTGAGGAGGGTGAATTTCCATTGTTGGGGCCTCGCCTTTGTTTTCTTGAACACCAATGTTTTGCATTTATTGTAAAGTTTGTTGATGCTGGATGTTAACCATGGTGGCTTGTTTTCACTTGGGGATCTGGCTTTGTTCTTTCTGCTACAGCCAAGTCTATACTCTTATGCAAGTGATTGTACAGGGCTTTAGTGTAAGCTTTGGTGCAGTTACCACTTCCAGCTGGGGGTGGGCCTTGGAAAGCATTTATACCTTCACCTAGCAGGGTATAGTTTGCCTTGGTGAAGTTTTTTAGTCTGATTTCATCTTTTGTGAGTTCTGGTGTTAGTGTCAATTCGAAGGTGACTGCTTTGTGGTCAGTTTTAACTAACGAGGGTCCATCAGTTGCACCAGTGCACCTGTTTGACATGCTGGTGAGGAACAGACTTACAATGTTAGTTCCTGTTGTCTGGGTTGGACAATTTGCTCCACGGCATATGAATTCACAAAGTCTCAGAAGTAACAGGAAGGGTGACAACACCAATGAACTATTTAATCACTCTCTTAGGTGCAAAGATTTTAAAAAGTTTTTATTTTTAATACTTGGCAGAGTAGACAAGTGGAGTAGGTTTACTTTTAAACAGAGAATTGCACTGGCAGATTTTACTAACTGCTGAGGTCCTGCCTGGTTTAAATAAACATATCTCTAGTGCACCTGTTTTAAAAGCAAGCCATAATAGACTGAACAAGTAATCTATCGTATGTCATGAATTTATCATGTGTTTATTTAAAGGGGCTGCTTATGCTGTCTATCTTCATTTTGATGAAGTTCCTTCTACAGGGAATGAAAGTACTTAATAAATTGTGGTTTTCTTATTTCCTGCAGACTGGTGTTTTTGTTGTTTTTTTTTTTTTTTTGGTTTTGTAAAGTTTGGAATTTTGAACACCTTTGTTCTTTACGTGGTTTTTGGAGTTTATAAAATACAGTAGGTTACATTTAATGGCAGTATATGAACTGCTTTGTGTACATCTCAGAAACACTAGAAAATTTAGCTTTAGTGTCTGTACACTTATTCTGAGAGGTTAGTTACAGGTGACACACAGAGAGTAAAAAGCTGTTGTGCATGGAACTGAAAAGTGCTATGGTATTCTTTTACAGATGCATTGTGTTAACTATAATATCTAACATCTTCAAGCCAAATAACCAGGTATAATGCAGTACAAAACCCCCAGCAAGCTGTGTGATCCATCAATTTATACATGGATCTGTCATTTTTATAAAGACTGCACTTGTAAAATTGTTATGGAACAAGAGAACTTCATGCTTCTTTTAATTTCAAAATATTATTCATCTCACTTATTTAACACTGTGCAAATAACTGCAAAACCTACTGTTAGGAATCATGGCTGGTGTCCATAGTTTATGAAACACCTAATTTTTTCCATTACAAATCTTAGTTTCTTGTTGAAAATATGCACTCATTAAATTTTAAGCAAAATACAGCATCTATATACAAGTGAGTAGAATTACATTACCCCATGGTGCTCTAAACACAAAATATTGACGTGTACACAGTAAGTAGAACTGAACTGCAAAAATTTAGCAGGCTAACTTATTATGCCATAAAAGTTAAGTATTAGCAAACACAAACTGTAAAGATATGACCTGCCACACTGCATTGAAGTGATCTCTAAAATGAAAATAAACTGGCAATGAACTACACAGGTGATGTCAACAGATCTGTTGAAGTCCCAGTGACGAAAGCGCTTATCCTGGTATTGTTTGTGTGCTTTTATGTGTACTATCGAATAAATCGTTTTTTCAAGATAGATGGACTTGTTATTGGCTTCTGAGCAGCACATTTTGTGATGGGATTAGAGGTATGCTCTACCTCACAAAAGCAGAAGGATTAGGAAATGTTGATGGATAGGACCAGCACAGAGGGTGAACCACCAGCACTGAAGTGGTTGGTGGTGGTGGAGGAGCCTTTGGTGTGCTCACTGGGCAGAAGGACTGGACTCTTCTAGCAGATGGTGGCTTAGATGTGGATGCAGGCCTACTACCCCTGTAAGTGTAGGTGACGTACCAAGATATTATTGTCTATACTACTATGTTATGATACATATGTATAGACAAAGTGGAGTGAACATGAATGTTGGTGACCTGCCCCTCTGTTCAGTAGAAACTGCCAGTCTGCAAGCACAACATCTTGCCTGACAAGGCGTGTGTTACAGAGTACTGTGTAATACTATTCACTATGCATCTTAATATGCATGTCACAGGTGAGTGCAGAACCATAAGTCCATGGGTTTGCTCTGGTCTCATATGTTCATATATTCAAAGGTTCCATGGTTCATGACCCAACACAGCAGGGCGGGCTGACATCAGCAGCAAGAATGCAGCCAGGCAGACTCTTTGCACTCTAAAGAGGACACTTTTTTTCTGAACCTGTTAGAAACATTGGGGCTTTATGAAGTCATATGATGTCTATAACCATCTAGATTAATGTCTCTAAAAAACATGTATATAGCTTCCTCACACTGAGGATTGCAAATCTAAAAACCTCTAATAGTTTTTCGAGTGAATAGCTGGATCTATTATACACATTAAGATGGGGGGGGACAACATCCCAAGGCATATGACCATTTTTTAATGCCACATAGATTAGGGGGCAGCAATAAGCATAATGGAATTCATTGGCTGCTTTCCTCATAAGCAGACCTGCTATGGTGAACAATGATGGCAACAAGCAGGTGGCATGGTCTGTAGACACAGTAGCATTGCTTGTGACACTCCCTATGGAGGGAGATAAGAGAATACAGTCTTACTGGAACCTGACTTACCACCTATAGTGAGAGTTCCTCCTCCTCTTCCTCCTCTGTCTTAATCAAACCCAATCACTGCCTCTGACATGGGCAAACCCACCGTAGGTGAGAGATGCAGGAGAGTCCAACACCACCATGACTACCATACTGCTCCTGATAGGTAAGAATCACTTAGGAGGATCATAGGATCATAGGAGATTACTAGGATATCGACCCAGAGGTCATTTCTAGCCTAGCCGTTTCATCCAGGGGTGGCTCGTGCTACTGGACTGCAGAACTGCAGCCCCTCAGCTGTAAACAGAAAAGGAAAAATAATAAAAATAATGATAGTGAGTCCCAGAACTCCATGCATGCTTGCAGGAATCCAGACTGGTTAAACAGTAGTCCAGATTAGAAGGCATCAGACTACAGAGGTGCCCAGAAGTCAATGCAGTTCCATCTGCATAGACTGGAAGGGGATCACACTGCAACATCTGCAGGCTGGATAGCTGCTCTCACGGGAAGGACTTTTTGCTACAGGAAGGGATTTTGAAGCTGATGAACAGACTCCATACCCAGGTACTCATGTGTGTGTGTATGTGTGTGAAATGCCACAGTTAAATATACCTGGTGGCTAGACAGATACTCAGGAAATATACCTGGTGGCTAGAGAGTAACTCAGGCTCAAACCCTGTACCTTGGGTGTAGATAGCAACAGCCTGAATTCCCTACCCACCACCATTTGTGAAAAAACTATTCAGATTTTTGTCTCGTATTTTTGTTCTGTTTTGTTCCTCATAAAATCTGTGGTTTTCTGGATTTTGAATTTACTAAATAATGACAAGTGTTTGAATTTCAGACTTCATATTCTTCAGAAAGTACATGGTAACACAAAACTTTTTATTCTAGCAATTTTCTAAGTTTATAAGATCAATATTTGAAATTTGTCCCTATTTTCCAGGCTGTATTCCTCCAATATTGACTTTGTCCAGTTTTTTTGTGCTAAGAGGTTGAGAGCTGTGGTGATTACTGAATTCCCTGAATATGTTGGGGGCTGTATTCCCCCATATTGGCTTTGTCCAGGTGTTTTGTGCTAAGAGGTAGACAGCTATGGTGAGAAATGAATTCACTAAATTATAGCTATTTAAGTTCCAGTCTTCCTGTCTTTCATGAAACAGCTGATTTGGCATAGTGGTATGTTGCTCTGGCTGTAGTGCACAGGGTCCTGGGTTCAGTGAAATGCATGGTGGTAACACAGCATTTTATTCTAGCAACTTTCCAGGATTATACAAGCAATGTTTAAAATGTGTCCCTGACTTTTGGGCTTTTGTCCCACCAATAAATTTTGGCTTTTTCCAGATTTCTTATGCTGCAAAGTTGAGAGATACAGTTGAGCGTTGAGTGGATTTTACAAAGAGCTGAGAGCTTCAGGGGAAGAGATGTTTAGTGCTGCTTATGCGGAGTCTGCTTGCATTGTTAACAACACAACATGTAGTATACTTGTTTTTGATGCAGAAGGTTGTGGGTTCTACTCCCATAGTATGTAGATACATTGCTGATACTGTACTGTGCTGTACTCTCAAAGGGGGTGGATGCTGCAGTCCTGAGAATGTCCTCTTTGGCGGAGATACCTAGTAACTATGAACCTGTTATCAGTTTGCAGTCCATTCCCTATTGCAATATTACTAGCTTATCATTTTTTTAATGTAACATAGGCAATTTATTCCTCAAGGGCAACAGGCATTTTATTTGTAGACGAAACAATGAAATATAAAGTTGTTTGCTAGCAGCAACCTCTTCATTAGTTACAGATCTCTTTAATGTGGAATTATTTAGATGACTTTTACTTCTGCAGAGATTGTGCATATTTACTAATACTGGTGAATTGCAGAAGTTTGAGTAGACTTTTATGATGGAAATGTTCTGAATTGGGCAGTTTTGTCATTATTGGTGCATGCATTTTGTTTCATTGTTTACTGAAAAAATGTTCAAAACAATACATTTAAAATGCTCTCTAACAACTGTACTGCATTATACAAGGAAGATAATTTAATACAATCAGGAAGGTGTATCAAAGAACATATGTATGTTTCATGTGCAAGGGGCCTATGATTTGAAAACAGCCCAAAGTTAATCTTTGTCTGCCAGTGGCCGGCTGTATTTTCTTTGAATGTGGGTTTCAATGTTGTTTCAATGAATGAGAGTTTCAACAGCAGAGACGTTTTAATGCTAAGTCTATTTTCATTGTGAGACTGCATTGCTTTGTTTAACAGATGTCTTTTAGTGTTTGTGCTGTAAAATGTAAAATAAAACCTTTAAATGAAACCCAAATCATCGTAGAAGTAAACCAGTATGCACATTACATTGTTTATAGTAAATGGGGTGAAATATCCAAGTAATGGGACATTGGAATGGCTGCAGGGGGGGGGGCCCATTCGACCATGATTTTGTGGGGGGGGGGGAAGGGCAGCAAACTCAAAGACAGCCTTGGATGAACTATACCTATTAACTGTCCAGATTTTCACAGAATGAATAAATTTTTGCTTCTTATTTTTGGTTTGTTCCTCATAAAAGTTGTGGTTTTCTGGCAAATCATTTAAGAATGAAGTCACTAAATAATGACATACATGGAGTTTCAGAATTCATACCCTTCAGAAAAATGCATGCTAAAGCAAGACCTGTTATTCTATCAACTGTCCAAGTTTATACAAGGGCAATTTTTAGTCTTCTTCTTCTTCTTCTTTCGGCTGCTCCCGTTAGGGGTCGCCACAGCAGATCAACTGTTTCCATTTCTTCCTGTCCTCTGCATCTTGCTCTGTCACACCAACCACCTGCATGCCCTCTCTCACCACATCCATAAACCTTATCTAAGGCCTCCCTCTTTTCCTGTTACCTGGCAGCATCATCCTTAGCATCTTTTTCCCAATATACTCAGCATTCCTCCTCAGCACATGTCCAAACCAATGTAATCTTGCCTCTCTGACTTTGTCTCCAAACCTTCCAACCTGGGCTGACCCTCTAATATACTTATTCCTAATCCTGTCTATCCTCGTCACACCCAGTGCAAATCTTAACATCTTCAACTCTGCCATGTCAAGCTCTGACTCCTGCCTTTTTGTCAATGCCACTGTCTCCAACCCATATAACATAGCTGGTCTCACTATCCTCTTGTAGACCTTCCCTTTCACTCTTACTGGTACTCTTCTGTTGCAAATCACTCCTGACACTCTTCTCCACCCAATCCATCCTGCCTGTACTCTCTTCTTCACCTCTCTTCCACACTCACCATTACTCTGAACTGTTGATCCCAAGTACTTAAACCCATCCACCTTTGCCACCTCTACTCCCTGCATCCTCACCATTCCTCTATCCTCCCTCTCATTCACACACATATATTCTGTCTTAGTCCTGCTGACCTTCATTCCTCTCCACCTCTCCAGGGTCTCCTCCACCTGTTCCCTACTCTCACTACAGATCACAATGTCATTTGCAAACATCATAGTCCACTGGGACTCCTGTCTGAGCTCGTCTGTCAACATGTCCATCACCATTGCAAATAATAAAGGGCTCAGAGCTATTCCTTGATGTAATCCCACCTCCACCTTAAATGCATCCATCACTCCCACCGCAGACCTCACCGCTGTCACACTACCCTCATACATATGCTGTACCACTCTTACATACTTCTCTGACACTCCCAACTTCCTCATACAATACCACAACTCCTATCTAGGCACCCTGTCATATGCTTTCTCTAAATCCACAAAGACACAATGCAACTCCTTCTGACCTTCTCTGTACTTCTCCATCAACACTCTCAGAGCAAACATTGCATCTGTAGTGCTCTTTCCTGGCATGAAACCATACTGCTAATCACTAATCATCACCTCCCTTCTTAACCTAGCTTCCACTACTCTTTCCCATAACTTCATGCTGTGACCGATCAGTTTAATTCCTCTGTAGTTACTACAGCTCTGCACATCACCCTTATTCTTAAACATCGGTACCAAAACACTTTTTCTCCATTCCTCAGGCATCCTCTCACTTTCCAAGATTTCATTAAACAATCTAGTTAAAAACTCCACTGCCATTTCACCTGAACACCTCCATGCTTCCACAGGTATGTCATCTGGACCAACAGCCTTTCCATTCTTCATCCTCTTCATAGCTATCCTCACTTCCTCCTTGCTAATCCACTGCACTTCATGATTCACTATCCCCACATCATCCAACCTTCTCTCCCTCTCATTCTCTTCATTCAATATAAAAACCCTCAAAGTACTCTTTCCATCTGCTCAACACACTCTCCTCACTTGTGAGTACATTTCCCTCATTATCCTTTATCACCCTTACCTGCTGCACATCTTTACTAACTCGGCCCCTCTGTCTAGCCAATTGGTACAGGTCATTTTCTCCCTCCTTAGTGTCCAACCTTTTATACAACTCTTCATACGCCTTATCCTTAGCCTTCGCTACCTCTCTCTTTGCCATGCACCTCATCTCCTTATACTCTTGTCTACTTTCTTCATCTCTTTGACAATCCCACTTCTTCTTCACCAACCTCTTTCTCTGTATACTCTCCTGTACTTCTTCATTCCACCACCAGGTCTCCTTGTCCTCCTTCCTCTTTTCAGATATCACATCAAGCACCTTTCTAGCCATCTCCCTTACTAGCTCTGCTGTAGTTACCCAGCTATTCCATAGCTCTTCACTGCCACCCAGTGCCTGTCTTAACTTTTCCCTGAATATCACCTCACAATTACCCTTTTTCAATTTCCACCATTTGATCCTTGGTGCTGCCCTAACACTCATCCTCCTCTTCTTGATCACCAATGTCATCCTACAAACCACCATCCTATGCTGCCTAACTACACTTTCCCCTGCCACCACTTTACAGTCTCCAATCACCTTCAGACTGGCCCTTCTACATAAGATATAATCCACCTGTGTGCATCTTCCGCCAATCTTGTATGTCACCCTATGCTCCTCCCTCTTGTTAAAATACGTATTCATCACAGCCATGTCCATCCTTTTCGCAAATTCCACTACCATCTGACCTTCTGCATTCCTTTGCTTAACACCATACCTACCCATCACTTCCTCATCCCCTCTGTTCCCTTCACCAACATGCCCATTGAAATCTACTCCAATCAACAGTCTCTCACCCTTGGGTACAGTCATCACCACTTCATCCAACTCACTCCAAAATTTTTCTTTCTCATCCATTGCACACCCAAGTTGTGGAGCATATGCACTAACAACATTCATCATTACACTATCAATTTCCAGCTTCATAAACATCACTCTATCCGACACTTTTTTCACCTTCAAAACACTCTTAGCATACTGCTCCTTTAGGATAATGCCTACGCCATTTCTCCTCCCATCCACACCATGATAAAACGATTTGAAACCACCTCCAATACACCTAGCCTTCCTCCCTTTCCATCTGGTCTCTTGCACACACAATATACCAACCTTCCTTTGGTCCATCATATCAGCTAGCTCTCTCCCTATACCAGTCATACTGCCAACATTCAAAGTTCCGACCCTCACTATCACAGTCCTAGCCTTTACCTGCCTTCAGGCATGCCTTCTCCCTCTTCTCCTCCTTCAGCCAACAGTAGCCCAATTTCCACCAGCACCCTGTTGGCCAACAGTACTGGTGATGGTCGTTGTTAACCTGGGCCTCGACCTTTTTAGTACTGTTTGTATATTCCCCAAATATATTTGGCCTTGTCCAGATTTCCTGCATTAAGAGGTTGAGAGGTATGCGCAAATAAATTGCTTTATAGAATTGGATATATCCAAACCTATCAACTGTCCCCAATTTTGGCTCAAAATGTTGCTCCCCCCTAATAATCCCTCTGCAAAATGGCAATTTTGGAAGAAAATGTGGAGGGCTTACAATTAATAAATAATTGTAATGATCAGAGTTGTAGATTACTTTTATTTCAGAAATGCATGTAAATTCTCTTATTTTGTCAGTTGCTCAAGTTAACAATACTTTTGTTTGTGTCTTTCGGCTTTTCCTGGTTAGGGGTCGCCACAGCGGAACTCCGGTCTGCTAATGATTGGCAGTTGATTTTTACGTACCAGCTTGCCAGGCCTGATGCACAATCTTCAACGAAGTTACGCCCATTCATGCATGTCTCCACGCAGAAGACGCTCTAGCTGAGAATTGAACCGGACAGCGTCTTACTGTGAGGCGACAACGCTGCCTAATATTAAAAAAGTGTCCCTTCTTTGACAGCTTCCCAGCCGTCTTGTGTGGCCATTTTATATTTTTGTGTCACATTTTTGGTCCATTTTTCATAAAATTGTGCTTTTCTGGCAAATTAGTGGCAAATCATTAAAGACTGAAGTTAGAAAATAATGACAGACATTTGAGTTTCAGATTTCATACCATTCAGAAAATTCATACTAATGCAAGATCTACTATTCTATTATCTTTCTAAGTTTATAAGAGCAATATTTAAAAATTGCCCTTATTTTTGGGCCTTTGTTCCACTTCTGTTTATGGCTTTGTCCAGATGTCTTGCTCTGAGGTTGAGAGGTATGACAAAAGTGTCAGGGCCATCACCATCAGCCAGAGACATTTCAAATTGTGACATATTGTTGTACCCCACTCCCCCATGTAGTGACTCTGGATGAGTCCAAGCAAGGCAAGGAGCAGTTATGCAGTGTAAGTGTGTGCGGAGTATCACCCCATCCAAGGTAGACACAAGTACTACAGTGGCTTTTCATCGGTCCCTGATTTTGCCAAATGTTCTATTTTTTTGTCATATTTTTATACTGTTGATTTACGCTTCTTATTATTCAGAAAATGCATGTCGTTGCAGTGCCTGTTGCTCTATGTTTAAGTAGCAATGCTTTATTGACCATCAGGTAAGCTTGTCTGAGATTGTAAGATGCAAATAAGCTTTAATAAGCATACTGTTAAAGAATTACCAACATTGAAATCCTTTTTGTTGTTGCCATGCAGAGAATATTTACATAACTAGATAATGTATAAGCCTTAGGTATTGAAATGCATATGACAGTATTTGTAATAAAGGACAGGATTACAGTATTTTCAGAAGCTTGTTACATCTGTTGGAGACTTGCAGTCATCTTTGCAAGCTTTACCCGTAAATTAAACAGAATGCCAATCTATCATATGTGGTCCATAACCTGTGCAGTAATCCTTTAAGCAATTTATCTTGAGCTTGTTTCTTGTTTGCTGTTCATTTTTTATTTTGATCATGTTTTCCCCATGAAACAAGTAGATAGTTGTCAGGCAGCAGGTCTTTTTTGGATAAGAAACATTTTTACAAGTGGGGGTATCACAGAGATTGCTATTTTCAACATGTTACTTAGTACTTTTATAAAGCTGAATATAAATTATAATTAGAACTGCAGTACAAGGAGAAGTGGTTTGAACTGAGTGCTGCTTGTTTTTTTATACTTGATTTTGACTGGCTTTCCAGTAATGTATTTAAAAAGTAATTTATTTTTTTCATGCATCACAACCTTTTTGTTTCCATCTAGATATTAAGTAAGCTGTCATGTAGTCAATGCATTGAAATATTTTTTTTCTTCTACACTTCATTTTGTCTTGATTGGACTCTCGTAATGACAGTTTGGCACCCAGGGCAGCGTATTTACTTAAAGTCCCAGTTTTTGTGGTTTTGAGCATAGCTCTGCCCATTTCTAGTTGGTCACACCCCTTCCAGTTGGCCCCACCCATTCCACTGTCTCCTGCAGCCCCTGACCCCTTTGATTTGAAGCCACCAGCTGCCACTGGTTTCATCCCAATGTAATACCATAGAAATGCTAGTCAATACCGAAGACTGCATTTAGTAATTACTGCCCATGTCCAGTAAGAATTTATGCTGTCCCATCCGTTCATCCAGGTTCCTCTTGAACAGCGTCACAGGGGTGCTCTGTTTCACACAATTTGGTAGCCTATTCCAAAGATGAAGCAGTTGCTGGGAGATAAATCTGCCCCTCCAGCATGTCCTATTTAAGTTGCAAGCGATATTTATGTCCCTGGAAAGGGTTCCTATTAGTTCAGCAAAAATTCAGTTCAGCGAACAGCAATGTTGGTGCACTTACATTGAACATGCTGTTTGTTGAACTATTCATACTGAGATCGTGGTACAGTGAAGATTGGGAAATTTGCCCTTTCCCCACTGCAGTGTGATCTTGGAGTTGGTATATATAGTTAGTGGAGAATGTGGTGGGCACAGCCCCTCACATGAGCAGAATTCGATGAACAGCATTTCCAATGAAATGCCATTCATTGAAGTGACTTTTCACTGAATTAATATAGACCCCCCCCCCCCCGGAATAGGTAGCCATATTCCATTTGATTTACAAATATGCAGCATGTTCATTAGGTTTGAGTCTGAGATTGCTCTGTAGGCCAGGCATAAGTCTTCCCTGAAAAGTCTGTATGGAGTCCCTTGATCTTCTTTGTTAGAAACCTCTGAGGTCTCTCCAATGGCTGCAGGTGCTTTGTATGGTGCATGCCCAATGATGTGTTATACTCAATTATGGGCCAGATTAGTGTTGAGTATAGAGGGGTTATAATGTACTTTGCTCTCAAGGTGATACCTTTACTAATCAAGTGTGCTACGTAGAAAGCCTTCCTTACTACAGTAGATACATGGTAATCAATGTTAAGGTTACAATCAACTTGTGATCCCAGGTCCCTTACCACTTTGTGTGTACTTCGGGTATTGTTGTTGATTTGATAGTGTGAAGGGACATTGTTTGTGCTGAAGGGAATGATGATGCACTTCTTTGCATTCAGTTTGAAACCATGACTAAGACACCAGTCATTGGCATGCGTAAGACCCTCCTGGAGTATACCGACATCATTTGGGGATTCAGTAATTGCACCCAGTTTGCAGTCATCTTCAAACTTGGTCAGCCACAACCTCTTTGTTTTGACCTTTACTTCTGAGAAGTATATACCAAACAGTAGGGGGTCCAGCACTGACCCCTGTGCCACCCCGCTGGTAACAGGTCTGCTTGTTGATGTGGAGTCACCCACTTTGATAGTGTGCATATGGTTTGTGAGCCAGTTGTCGACCCATCTTGCAACAAAGGGATTTACATTCAGTTTGCTACGTTTATCAGTAATGCTTGAGTGTGGGACTGTGTTGAAAGCCTTTGCCAGGTCGAGGTACGCTGGTGCACAGATTTGCCCTCATCAATGACCTTGGTCACATTTTTGAAGAAATCCACCAGATTTAACAGTCAGGATCTGCACTTGATGAAGCCAAATTGGGTAGGATCCATGGTTTGGAGGTCACCTATATCTTTATTTATGGGGTCCATAATGATACGTTCCTTGGCCTTACAGATGAGGATGGTCAGGCTTATGGGTCTGTAATTCCCCGGGTCTGTTGTTAGGCCACCTTTGTGGAGGGGAATAACTGTCACTGTTCTTCATTCCGTAGGAACAAACCCTGTGGTTAGGCTATGATAGAAAAGGGTACGTAATAGTGATGCTAGTTCATGTTTTAGCCTGTCTAGAAGACAGCCTGGGATGCCGTCTGGTCCCACAAAGGCTGTATTTTTTGCCTTGGACAAGCCCTTGATGACCTGCTCTTCGGATATGTAGGGTGGGAGGGAAGTTTGGGGGAAGGTTTGTGATAAGTTTGGAGGGGTTAAGGGAGTGAAATTGTCACCAAACCTATCCGCTAGCAGGTTGGCTATCTCTGTGGGGTCAGTGTGTGTGATATCATTGGTCACTAGTTCTGCACATGCTTGGTCCTACCTTTTGCTGTAAAAGGCCTTATGGTTACCGTTGGCTGTGCTTGCTAAGTTTTTCTCAAAGAAGCCCTTGGAGGATTTGACAAGTTGTCTTATTTGCCTGTTGAGACTGAGAAGGCTGATTTTCCATTTTTAAGGCCTCGCCTTTGTTTTATTGGACAGCAACTTTTTACATTTATAGTAAAGTTTGTTGATGCTGGATGTCCACCATGGTGGCTTGTTTTCACTTGGGGCTCTGACTTTCTTTTTTCTGCTACAGCCAAGTCTATACTTTTATGCAAGTAATTGTACTGGGCTTTAGTGTAAGCTTTGGTGTAGTTATCACTTCCAGCTGGGGTTGGGCCTTGGAATGCATGTATACCTTCAGCTAGGAGGGTATAGTTTGCCTTGGTGAAGTTATTAGTCTAATTTCACCCTTTGTAAGTTGTGGTGTTAGTACTAGCTTGAAGATGATGGATTTGTGATCAGATTTAACTAAATAGGGTCTGACAGTTGCAGCAGTGCATCTGTTTGACATGTTAGTGAAAACCAGATCTAGTATGTTTGTTCCTCTTGTCAGGCTATGAACAATTTGTTTCAGGGCATTTCAGTTAACAAAGTCAAGGAACTTTTGTGCTAGTGAGTTTGAGCTAGCGTATGTTTCCCAGCTGATGGTGGGATAATGGAAATCCCCCATAACCAGCATGTTCAGTAATATTTTGATTTTCTCCTGTTTGGTCAAGTAGGCTTCATGCATGTCATGACCCATGGAGGGAGATCTATAACTGACTATGACTTGAATAAGGGTCTTACCCACCATAACCTGAACTTGGAGTAACTCCATGGAGTTGCCCAGTCTAACTAGATGAGAGGTGAATTTATCTCTAATATAGATAGAAACACCACCTCCTTTGGTTCTCACATTGTTCATTTTGCAGTCTGAAGGTGTGGAAGGCATTGTAGCCTTGCAAGGCCAGGGTACTGTCTAAGGCCTTAAACCAGGTTTCTGTGACTGCACAGACATCTACATCTTCCAGTGACAGAAGTGCTTGCAGGGTGTGCAGTTTTTGGTTTAAGCTCCTAGCATTCAGCATGAGCTTAGGATTTTATTTTGTTATGATTGTCAAATTTCACATTGGTAGGCTTGTTTTCAAGCCCTTGCCTAAATACGCACTATGGGGGAGGTAAGAGCCTTTACCAGCAGCCAAAAGCCTAGAGGTGCCAGGTGAAAACCATCTCTGGCAAAGCAGTGAGGTTTGTTGACCAGGGCTTCCCAGGCTGACAGAATCTGGATCCCCTTTGAATGACACCAAAAACTAAACCAATTATTGAAATCAATATGTTTTTTTATACTGTGGCATCATTCTGGATGAGGATAGTATGCTGCTCAAGGCTAAGGACATACCTGCCTGGACACATACTCAGGGAGCTCAGTCATGTCTCTCTTCATATAGTCCAGTGAGGTTATGTCTCAGGTTGTTCACTCCAATGTGAACTATGACAGAGTCATAATGGTACTTGTTGCTGAGAGATTTGAATGCATGCATGATCTGATAAACCCTGGCAGTGAACAGGCAGCTGACTGTGACTTTCTGCTTGTCCAACCTGGTGAGTGGGACATCCATGTGTCTCACTATTGAATCTCCATGACAAGAAAATTTGTTTTTTGAGTGTTACACCTTATTGGCTTGGTAGATGAGACACTGATGTTACTATGTGTCAGGGGTGCTGTGGGAACCATACCTCCCAACTGTACTAAATTACTTGTTTTTTACTGAGTTTTGGGGTGTAAATAATGGTGTGTCACAATTCTCAAGTGACACCCCTTAATTTCTGAATTTCCTGGTATTTTATTTCTGGGGTATTTGAGCTGACATCAGCTCCATGAAACAGCCTGTCAGAATTTAGATAGCTAGCTCAATTTCTGGCAGCACACAGAACTTTATGATGCCTGGAAGGGAATTGCTGAGTCTGCAAGCTGCATGGCACTTTATGAGGGGGATTGTCTGCAAAGGAGGTTGCTACAGGTCTGGTTATGCCACAGCACTACAAGAAATGGAATTGCTGAGTCCCTGCAAGCTACATGTATTTGTAGGAGGTTGCCTGCAAGGTGCTACAGGTCCATTCATGCTGCTGTTATTTAAGGGAGGTCCATTCATGCTGCTGTTATGGAAGTGTGTGTGCTGTTATAAATCTGTTCATGCTGCTGTTATGGGTATGTGTGTAGAATGCTCCAGGTGAATACACTTGGTAGCTAGAGGTACTCAGGCCCAAACTCTGTATCTTGGGTACAGGTAACAGGAGCCTAAAGTCCCTAACCACTTCCAGATTTATGGCTCATATTTTTGTTCTGTTCCTCATAAAATCTATGGTTTTGTGGCAAATCAGAGAATGAACGAATTCACTAAATAATGACAGGCATTTGAATTTCAGACTTCATATTCTTCAGAAATAAATGGTAACACAAAACCTCAGCATTTGAAATTTGTCCCTATTTTTGGGGCTGTATTCCCCCATTATTGGCTTTGTCCAGGTTTTTTGTGCTAAGAGGTTGAGAGCTATGGTCTGAAGTGAGAACTGATTTCTGTATTCCCCCATTCTTGACTTTGTCCAGGTTTTTGGTGTTAAGAGGTTGAGAGCTATGGTGAAAAGTGAGAACTGAATTCACTAAATGATAGCCATTTAAGTCTCAGTCTTCCAAGCTTTCAGGAAACTGCTGATTGGCATAGTGGTATGTTACTCTGCGTGTAGTGCATAGGGTCCCTTGGTTCAAGACTTGGCAGTGAAACGTGTGGTGATAATGCAACATTTTTTTCCAGCAACTTTCCAAAATTATATAAGCAATGTTTAAAATGCGTCCCTGTTTTTTGGGCTTTTGTTTCCTCCAAAAAAATGTTGGCTTTTTCCAGATTTCTTATGATACAAAGTTGAGAGATACAGTTAAGTGTCGAGTGGATTTTACAAAGAGCTGAGAGCTTTAGGGGAAGAGAAGTTTAGTGTTGCTTATGGGTAGTCTGCTTGTATTGTTAATAGCGTAACAGATTAAATACTTGCTTTTGATGCAGAAGGCTGTGGGTTCTACTCCTATGGTAGGTAGATGCTTTGCTGATGCTGTACTATGTTGTTGCACTTTTAAAGGAGTGGGTGTAACAAGTCAAGGGTGTAGCTACAGATGCAACAGAAGTCAGAAAATGTCATGCACAAGGACATTTCTGCCTCAGTGGAAAGAGCAAAAAATATCATTAACTCAAGTTCAGGAACAGAAAATCAGAATTATTATGGTCTGTGCTGCATTATAAGAAAAATATTTTTAAACAGGTACAGTACATTTTCCAGCATGCAAGATAAAATGCATATTTTTCCAATGCAGACAGTGGAGAAGCAAGAGTGGCCAGCTAACAGCACCTGGATTAGAATGATAGTTTTGATGCTTCAGGATGAATGGAGGAGAGGGTTTGTCAGTACTTGGACTAAAAACTGGAAGTCTTAAAACATGCAGTTCACCTAGTTTATTTTGTTGTGCATTTACAGCTATTGAGTTGGTCTGATAACACAAATCAGAGTAAGTCAAGAAAAAAACTGAAATTCAAAATAAGTTCGAGAAGCTGTGCAAGATACCCATGGCTTACACTACTGTCATTTATATATATATATATATATATATATATATATATATATATATATATATATATATATATATATTTATATATATAGGTACCTGTCAGATGGACGAAAACCCAGTTTGTTGACAACCACATCACTGAGATGACATCGCCGACAGAACGCATCCCCGACAACGGTGAGTAGTGCAGAATGGGATTTATTCCCATTCCCTTACTGTAGTGAGATCTCTGAGTTGGTATATTTAAGTAGGGGGGTGTGGGGGGGTGCAAGGGGGGCTTGCCCCCCTGCTATACATATTTTAATGTGTTTTTTGAAAGTATTACAGGAACGGGACTGTATTCCATTCCATAATACCTTGACTTACCGTTGTCGGGGATGTATGTTGTCGGTGATGTCATCACGTTGATGTGGTCATTGGTAATCTGGGTTTTCGTCCATCTCACATATACCCATATATATATATATATATATATATATATATATATATATATATATGTATATATATATATATATATATATATATATATATATATATATGTGTGTGTGTGTGTGTGTGTGTGTCTATGTGTGGAAGTAGACTTTTATAATGGAAATGTTGTGACTTGGGCAGTTTTGTCATTATTGGTTCATGCATTTTGTTTCATTATTTACTGGAAAAATGTTCAAACAATAAATTTAAAATGCACTCTAAGTCTAACAAGTGTGCTGCATTATATAAGGAATATAATTTAATAACATCAGGAAGGTGTATCAAAGAACACATGTATGTTTCTTGTTTTGTGTGCAAGGGCCAAAGGTAATCTTTATCCACCACTGGCCAGATACATTTTCTTAGGATGTGGTGTGAGTTTTAATGCTATTTTAATGAATGTGAGTTTCAAGGGCAGAGAAGTTTTGATGCTAAGTCTATTTTCATTGTGAGACAGTATTGCTTTGTTTAGCTGATGTATTAGTGTTTGTGCATTGTGCTATAAAATGTAAAAATAAAATCCAAATAATCATTGCAGAATTAAAGCAGTATGCACATTAGTGTTTATGGTAAATGGGGCTAAATAGCCAGGTAATGGGACATTGCAATGGTTGCAGCCTGCAGGGGGATTCTGGTGCCATATTTTTGTTGTCTGTTCTTCAGCTTGCAGTTGAAAGTTGGTATCCCACAATTCCACTGGAGTGGGCAGGGTTGGGTAATCATGTATGCAAGTTTTATGTTAATCAGCGTACAGATTTATGGGCCTTGTCCAGATTTTTGATGCTTCCAGGTTGAGAGGTATGGTGGGAACTGTGTTAGTTGTAGCAGTTTTGTGTTTTGAAGGTCTCGGGTGTTTCAGTAAGTTTTCTGAGAGAACCTCCTCATATGTTGATTTTTGTGTTTGATGTATATTATGTGTATGAGTAGTGGTACTATCTTCATGTGTAGTGGTGGGTGGGTTGGCAACCTCTTCCATGTTACAGTTTTGAGTGTGTGAGAGCATAGATTCAGGATTCTTGGTGTAGATACATTTCTCGCACTCCGTACTAGAAAGAGTTATTAGTAGGGGGTTGTCAGTGTACATAAGGCAATTGCTACACTGCCTCAAGAGACCTAAGTCAACAAGGTTGGCATGAGAAACAAGGGTGGTCCAATTGTCCATAATGCTAGGTTGAAAACTGGTATCACTAAGGGGAGCTTTTCAGTATTAATCAAGCAGGAGCTCAGTGGATGGATTTATGCCTGTTTTTTTTTTTTTTTTTTTTTTTGATGGTTTAATAGATTACAGCTTACTAGCAGTACATCTTAGACCGGGAAAGTACTAAGGATGAGGCCTACACTAATGTGATACAGCTGTATCTAAGGGAAAAATTGTTGAATTTATCTGTCTGGCTATGACGCACAATTGAGTGGCACTAAAGCAGAAACCTGCTTAAACACCAGAAGCTAAGAACTTGAAAAAAGTTTAAAAAGGTTCAAAAGGACCAATGTCAATGCTTACTACAAGCCCTAGACCAGCCATCCTTCACCAGACAGGTTCTAATCGGCACAATCCTCTCACTGGAGTGCAGATAGGCCCCTTCCAATCCAAGATGCCTGGAAAACGTGCTCAGAACAAACAGCCACTACAAATAGACCCAGATGCAGCAAATCTTGGAATCAGTCATCAGATGTGGAGGTTTGTGATCTAGATCCAAATAGCTGCTAAGTATAACATTATGGAATTGATAAATATAGTCCTTGTCATGGTGAATGGCATGCCACATGCACTGTGACCTTGAACACTGGATTGTGAGAAGATATTGCTACCAAGGTCACTGGTGGTGAATGCTGCCTACATAGGTGCATCAATGCAATACGTTACAACAAGCCACCAATCTGCCACCACTGACCATGGTGTCAGTGGCCATGACAGCGGCTGGACATGAGGTGGAAGTGCATGTAATGTTCCACATTAGAGGACAGATGGCATTGCAGGCACACCATTGGTATCACATGATGGCACAGGGTTTGTCAACCCTGGATGTAGTCAAAGACGTTCTGTCTATGAGATGCCTATTAAGGGTAGTCCACCAAGGTCCTGACACTGTAGTTCAACATCATCCAAGTAATCCAGCTGAAAGCACTTATCTTGTGTCTACTTGGATGTTTTCACTGTTGGAATAAAGCTCTTTATGAATCAAGAAGAAACAAGCTTGTGGAAATTATTTTGACAAAAGGTACTGACCTACTTTAACTTATACAAACTATTATCAGCTGAGTGAATTGCCTGTTACTCATGTTGCCTATGAAGTAAGTTTCCTTTTGAACCAAAATAAGAATGGAAATTAAGCTGAGTGACATCACTGCATTTACTGCCGTGGTACAGGGCTTGATAGGTGACAGGAAGTGATATAGTACAGGTATCCTATAACAGAACTGCAGATACAGTATGTTTAGGTCATAGGCTTGGCATGCAGGCCACCCCCCCCCCCAATACCCAGTTTAGATGAAGACTAAAAGGTCTTTGAAACTACAACTACAGCAGGTGGAAAACAGGGGCTAAATAAACCACATGTAAGACTAGAGCCGGATCCAGCACTTGGCGACCTAGGCAATCACCTAGGGACCACTGGCTGCGGGGCTGCCACATCATTTACTTTTTTTAATTAAAAAAAATTAAGGGAGTTTTTAAAGACAACCATCCTCTGCTTTAATGCACACACCTGTTACTTGTTTCTTCCTTCCCATGTTCCAGACATGGAATTTAAACACAAGAAGACATTCCTGCAGCTCACTTCTTCTTTTCCACAAAGGTAAGCACAGAGGGTGTATGTGTGATGCCCATGTTAGGGACAGCAGATAAGTTAATTTCCGCAGGCTCAAACCCTGTACCTTAGTTATAGGAGTTATGAGCCTGAATCATCTACATCTACTACCAAACTACCAAAAAAGTATGACTGTCAGTGCATTTTCAAGGAATTGTAAGCTCCAGAAAATTTCAAGGAATTGTCAGTTTCAGTGCATTTTCAAGGAATTGTCAGCTTCAATCGAAGAGAAGTTTACTGCTGCTCATCCTAAGTCTGATTTGAATATACAACTAGTTTGCTTAGCAAATGGTCATTACTATTGTGCTACAGAACTTAAAAGCAGTGTTAGTAGCACAATATAGCATACTTGTTTTTGATGCAGACAGTTGTGGGTTCTAGTCCCTATCATTATCCTTCTTAACTACAAAACCATTATAACACCACTTACATTTTTTTCTGCTTCACTTATATCTTGTATTTTATATATCTTGTTTTATAATCTCTCCTCATTTTAACAGGACCAATATTTTCCCTCTTTCACTGCCTTGATATTCAATGTGATATACCATTCTTTGCTGATACTAAATCCCTTTCCACCTCCCCTATGCTAACCTCTTTCTCATACACTCTACTATCCTTAAATTCCCTAAAAATACTGTCTCCTGTCTAGACTCCCTTTTTCATGCAATCCCTTAACAAAACTTTTCAGTTTTTTTATGTATAATAAGAATATGGATACAAATTACTACAAAAGTGGTTCCTCGACAGAGCTTAGTAATTATAGCCCTATAACTCTACTATCTCCCCTATCAAAAATCTTAGAAAAATGTGTACACACCCAACTACTGAATCATCTTCTTCAATATAACCTGCTAGCAAATTCCTGACATGGATTTCGGCCAAACCATAGTACCACCTCTGCTTTTATATCCTTTACTGACTATGTCAACCAACAAAGACATCTCAGTAACTTAGTATCTGTTGTCTTCCTATACCTGTAAAAGGCATTTGACATGGTATCCAACTGCAAATTACTATCGACTCTCTCTGAGCTCAGTCTGGATAACTCCTCTCTACTGTGGTTTAAAAATTATCTGTACCTCTGGCAACAAGCTGTTAAATGGCATGACTCTCTCTCCCCTCTCCTCCCAGTGGGACAAAGTGTTCCGCAAGGATCCATTCCTGGTCCCTTACTATTCTCC